>NW_027069722.1:914776-955395 GCF_002906115.3 Quercus suber | reverse complement strand
TCAAATTCCACATATATATATATATATATATATATGAAAATGTGTTTATTGAAAGGACATAACCTTTCATGTTGGATATATATTGAAAGTACCTTTTGATGAAAAAATGTCTATTGAAATGACACAACCTTTCTTATTGGATATATATCAAAAGTGTCTTTTGTCCAAGAGGAACCTCTTGGATGAAAAGGTACCTATTAAATGAGAAGGTGCCTATTGATAGGTTATAATCATTTGGGTATAAATAGTAGTTTATATTCACTTGATAACTACTTTTTCTTTACCAAAAAGTTAGTTTCTATGAAACATAAGAAATCCTGTGGATATTCTGTAAAATTACTATTTGTAAAACCTAATAAACTTGGTTATATCCTAGGGACAAGTTTGTAGAAACCCTTTAGCAACTTGCATATGGAGACAAATATTATCCAAGGATGACATTCAATTGTGTCTCCAGGTCAATCACTAATTTCTATTTACTTAATGTGTTCATTTTGTTCTTTTATTATTACTCCTTGATTTGGTGAAACCCCTGACAAGGGACAGCCAATTCACACTAGAATATTATTCGTTTTTTGTATAAGGTTTGGGAAGTATGTAAATTCAGAACTCGATATCTTATTTTTTATAGACTTGAAGTTTTGGAAGGACCTGAAAAGAATCTTTTGAATTTAGAAGGTTGGGAAGATTCCAAACCTGCCTTACTTAACCTATTATCCTTTTAAGATATTGAAATACTTTCCCTAATCTGGTAACATGAAGTCAACAGTATTTAAGAACTTTTTTTTTTTTGGTCAGAACAGAAAACATTTTGGAATTGCTGTTATAGGTTACCCTAGCCTCTTATAAAAAGATTTTGGAATTGCACTTGTAATTGTCATGGAATTGGAAGCACTTCCAATTCCATACGGACAAATATTACTAGTTAATGCGTGTGTTAATTTTTATTTCATACGGACAAATGTTACTTCTAAACTAGTTTAGATAAATCTCTCTTAGTCCACTATATAGAGATTTATAAGACTATTCATGATTATATGTGTATTATTTAAACAAGTCAGCATAATTTATTTAAAAAGTCATGTAACTAAATCTACACTATAATAGGCAGAACCAAAATAGCTAGCTCTAACATCATATCTGCTGTGCTGCCACAAGGTTTTGGTACTCAGCCAACAATCCTATTGCACTTTCCATGATCCACCGTGGCTGTGACTGAACATGCCGAAAGTAGTATCTATTTCATGCAGTCCAGATACTCCAAGCCGTGATTGCCCACCTATCCAGTTCTAATGGCTCCAACGTTTCCTGCATGTGTTTGAAGAGCACAAAGAAGTCAACCATATCGTTGCTGCATTTCTGTACTCGCCCTTTGACCAGCGCCCACACATTTCTTGCGAACGGGCATTTCCAAAGTACATGTGCAACTGTCTCAGGTTCCTGGCAGCAGAACTCGCACGTTGCCTCGACCTGGACCTTTCTACGGCTCAAGTTGTCCCTCGTTGGTTGACAGTTCGAGCATGCCCTCCATAGAAATGTTCGCACCTTAGGTGGTACGTTGAGCTTCCAAAATTTTCCCCATGTAACATCATGTGCCCGAACTGAAGAGTGTTCTGCCAAGGCAGCGGATTTCAGTCGCAAAGCTACTCTGTATGCTGTCCTCACAGAGAATGTTTTTGATTTATTCTCAGTCTAGATTAGCATGTCCTGGGAGTCAAGATGGTTGAGGGGAAGAGATAAAATTTGTGTACAAGTTCTTGGGGTGAATGTTGCTACCAGTTTGCCCCTGTCCCACTGCCGTGAACTCTGTTCTATCAACTCACACACCTTCATCTACGTATTGGGCTCATGTAAGAAAACTGGTGCATTTGGGAGCCATTTATGAGTGGTAACCCCGATTCTGCTACCATCCCCAATCTGCCATGTGGACCCTTCCCTTATCACATCTCTTGCAGCCAACAGTGATCTCCAAAAAAATGACAGATTAGAGCCCAACTTTGCCATCAAGAAGCTGTAGTTAGGAAAGTACCTCACCTTGTACACCCTATAGAAGAGTGAATGTTCATTATGAAGAAGCCTCCATGCTTCCTTAGTGAACATTGCCAAATTAAAAGCCGATATGTCTCAATGCCTCCCTTCTTCTTATCTTTACACAATTTTTTCCAATTAATCCAATGGATCTTCTTTTCATCCTTGGTTTGACCCCACCAGTAATTTGATAGGAGGAAGTTAATTTTGTCACAAATGACATTTGGCAGTTTGAATAGACACATGGAGTAGGTGGGTATAGCTTGGGCGAACGTCTTAATCAGAATCTCCCGACCTGCTTTGGATATAAGCTTTTCCTTCCACCCCATCACCCTTTTAGTGATTTTTTTCTTAAATCTCCTTAAAGGTGTTTGTGCGGGGCACAAATGAGGCCAATGGGCTCAACCCCACTTGGGCTCACAACTTATTTGCTTGTTGGGCTGAATTTCCTACTATGGGTAGTCCAACAACCAAGGACTCACTGAGATCACCTTTCTCCTTCTCGGCGACACAATCTTTTCTCCCAACTCCTCTCAAGACTCTATTTTTCTTCTCTATTACCCCTGTTCTCTTTCCTCCCCTTTTTCTGACCAACCCTTCTTTCTTCTCCTTCCCTCTTATTTATAGTGCTCAGCTTAGGCGAGGGTTATTAGTGCTCTCATGTTTGTGCAACAGAGGGTCCAGTAGGATTTTCCCTAAATGGGAGGTTAGGTATGGGTGGCTTTGGGACTTGGTGCCCACATTCGTTGGCAGCTCGGCAGAGTCAGGGCGCGCTTAGTGCTACGGAAGGTCCAATTAGGAGGATGGTAAGTGGGAGTCTAGGCCTGGGTGGCTTTGGGACTTGGTGCCCGCATCAGGTTAGAGCGAGGTGGTGGCGTTTGGAAGGCCTTCTTTGAGCCGAACAAAGTTGACGGGCCGTTCAATGTCAACCCCGGATGTGCTCGGTAAAAATTTTGCCGATCATAACTTACTAGTGAAGCTCGGCACCCCCGAGCTGTGATAGCAAGGGTTGGGCCTTAGGGCGAATGAGGATTGGGCCCAAAGACCGCGTGTTTTGGGACGGAGACTTGGGGTTGAGTAGGCCCAACACTTCGGGTGCCGCACAGTGTTAACCTTTGGTTTTCCACTCACCATTGGTAGTCCCAAATATTTTTCACAATCCGCCATAGTCCTTGCCCCCATTATCTATTGTATAGCCCTTCTCACATCCGGTTTGGTGTTAGTGCTTAAGAACAAAAATGTTTTTTGTTTGTTGATAGCTTGACCGAATGCAGCTTCATAAGTCCCCAATAGATTAATTAACCTTTGACACTCCTCCACAGTGGCTCGGTAAAATAAGAGTCTATCATCAGCAAACAAAAGGTGAGAGATATACACCCCATGTTGGCTGGATTTAATACCTCTCAAATTGTGGCTTTCTTTGGCTTTTCTTAGCATGGTAAACAAGCCTTCAGCACAAAGCAGGAACAAGTATGAGGAAAGTGGGTCACCCTGCTTTAGTCCTCTTGATGGTTTAATGAATTCACGTGGCTCCCCATTGATTAGGACTGAATATGAGGCTGTTGTGATTCCACAGTGGCTTGGCAAAATAAAAGGCTATCATCAGCAAACAAAAGGTGAGAGATACACACCCCATGTTGGCTGGATTTAATACCTCTCAAATTGTGGCTTTCTTTGGCTTTTCTTAGCATGGTAAACAAGCCTTCAGCACAAAGCAGGAACAAGTATGAGGAAAGTGGGTCACCCTGCTTTAGTCCTCTTGATGGTTTAATGAATTCACGTGGCTCCCCATTGATTAGGACTGAATATGAGGCTGTTGTGATTGTCTACATGGCCAATTGAACCCATTTGGGATCAAAACCCAGCTTTAACATTATTTGGCGTAGAAAGCCCCACTCCACTTGGTCATAGGCCTTACTAATGTCTAGCTTGATTGCCATTTGTCCCATCCTTCCTTTTCTTCGATTCCTCATCCTGTGTAACAACTCATATACTACAGTAGTATTATCAGTGATAAGCCTATTAGGTACAAAAGCACTTTGTGCATCATATATCACCATAGGGAGGACATGTTTCAAAAGGTTAGCTACAACCTTGGAAACAATTCTGGATATTACATTACCCAAACTTATGGGCCTATAATCAAACATGTTTTTCAATTCATTGTTCTTTGGGATTAGTACAATATGTGTAAAATTCATTTTATGCAAAATGTGGCCAGAATTTAAAACTGAAAGAGTTGTTATTGTAACATCTTGACCAACTATATGCCAATACTTTTGAAAAATGAAAGGGGGCATACCATCTGGTCCGGGGGATTTTAAGGGGTGTATTTGAAACAACGCTTGCTTGACTTCCTCAGAGCTGTACCTTTGGAGAAAGGTTGTGTTCATAGCTGGAGTGACTACGTGATCCACTGCGTTCAATACTCCACTAAAATTTGTCGGGTTGGAGGTGGTGAATAAATCTTGGAAGTAGTTGATGGCTGTCTCGGCAATCTAATCATCAGAATGGCACCATACCTAGGTTTGAGAAGAGATTCCCGAAATATGGTTTTTCCTACGTCGTTGGCTCGCTCTTTGGTGGAAAAACTTCATGTTTTTGTTGCCCGCAAGTAACCAAATGGATCTTGACCTCTGATGCCAATATATTTCATCTTGGTGGAGGAGTGCATTAATCTCATTTTTCATTGTTTTAATTGTTGGCTGGTTTGCTGGATCATTTTGTAATGACAATTCCTCCAAGGCCGATTGCCTCTCTTGTATTTTTAAATTCCCCACCGTGTTGCGGCTCCACTTAATCAGATCTTGCCTACATCGTCTAATCTTCTTAAACAGGCAAAACATAAGGCTGCCTGCCCCACTCTCGGCCTCCCAAGCAGCCTGAACGACCTCTTCACACCCTTCATGATGTGCCCACTTTTCCTCAAACCTTCTTGGTATTTTTTTTCTTCCTGCATATTTGGTTAAGGCATGGATATATTGATACTTATTGGATTGTGATAAGAATAGGAAGATTGGATGTGAATGACCTTTGCATGGGGAAAAAGAGATCTCCATTCTGATGTTACTTATGCTCTATCCAACCGTTCTTGAACAAAAGCATCCTCAGGGCGTCCATTATTCCATGTGAAAATATTTCCTTGAAAACCCAAGTCCACCAAACCACAATGGAGAAGTGCAGCCTGAAATTCCATCATTGGTTGTTGTTGTTTTTGTAGGCGTCCCTGCTTCTCTGAAGATTGTAAAATCTCATTGAAATCACCACAACATAACCATGGGGGGTTGAAAATCTTGTGTGCAGGTGTTTTAGGAGTTGCCAAGTTTCCCTCTTCCTTTGTTCCTCCGGCCATCTGTAAAAACCTATTAATCTCCATGGTGGGTCTGACCCATTCAGTATGAGTGCATCGATGTGATTGGGTGAGTAGGTTTGTATGTGTAAGTCCACATCCTCCTTCCACAGTAATGCCAAGCCACATTTTCTCTTTTCACTTGGTACAGCTAACATGCAACGGTAGGGTAATCTATGATAAATGCTTTGTCAAGATAATGTGTTGTGATTGGATCTCTTGTCTTGGGAATCTATTCTTGTGATTTTTTATTTATTATTTTTGTATAACTTACTTAAAAAAAAAAAAAAAAACTGTGAAATTACAAAATGACACCTTTTATGAACGATCATATTACTATTTATTAAAACTGTTTATTTTTCAAAATTATTGACAACCTTACACTTTTTTATACAAGCCATTGACAGCTCAATGCAACTATTAGTTTATAATATCATTTTTTTTTTATATAATTGGAAATAAATTTGCAATCGCTTGGGTACATGCAATGAAAGTTCAATTTTGGCGTGAGTAATTGGTACTATTTATTTTAGTAGTAACTCCTTTCAGATTTTAACAACACAATTATTTGTATTATATATTTTTTGGTATTTCAAACATCATAGTAACTATACACGCAGTCTCATGCGGCTTCTCGGAAGAATCTTGGCTTAGAAAAATGACTAATAGCATCAGCAATAATAGAGGTGTTAATAAGATAAGTTATTAGTTCTTATATATGATCTTCGATTCTCAACCCAAAAAAAAAAAAGTTCTTAGAAAAATGACTGAGATAGAAATGAGATTTGATCAGGGACGGAGGCATACTTGCGCTTTCAAATATTTTTTTAAAAATTTCTAGTATAGATATAGGTACCACTTTTAGCAATTTTGTTATTTAAATTACACTTTGCCTCCCTAAATAATATAGTTGATTCTTTTAAAAGTAATGTTATAATCACATATTTTTCTACAACATTTTTACAAACTATTGAGGTACAGATTATTACTAGTTCACATCCGAGCTCGCCACTTACATCACTTTTTTACTTACCAATAATCACTCATCATATCAGTAACTGGTAAAAAAATTTGTAACTCTAACATTTTTTCTCTTTTTAAAGACTATAAAAAAAAATTTATACATCTAAAATCTAAAACAAAATATACAAGCCCAAAACAATTAGTCCAACAACAAAAATTGACAATAACAAAGCTAAAAAAAAAGAAATAAAGCTCAATCAATCAATTTTACCCATCAAAGAGACCAAAAAAAAAAAAAAAAAAAAAAAAAAAAAAAAAAGAAAAGAAAAGAAAAGAAAAGAAGCTAGAGGACAACAATAGAGTTGCCCCCCTTACTCCAAATTCTGGTTCCATCCTTGGATTTGGTTGACAGCCGATACAATGCAGCCTTTTTTTTTTTTAACTTTTTTTATCTCATATATACTATTGCATGAATATTTTTTTATCACTTGGTTGAGTAATATATATATATATATATATATATATATATATATATTTTTTTTTCCAAATAGGTTAAGCAATATCTAATTTTAGGCAATGAAGGAGTCAGTATTCTCAATGTCACATTACCAGGATTAGTAATCCTTATATGAGATCTAAATTGTATATCAATTTTAATATTTTATCGATTCCCTTATTACCTCAAACCCATACCATACTTTAACCTTGCCTTCTAGTTCTCACCAAGCTAAGACAGTTTAAAAATATAAAATATTAGAAAAAGAATACTTGTGATCGGTTATACCTTTAAGACAATTTTATTTTATAAGTGTCATTATCTTTATCGAATCTTTGCAAAGTGAATAGTTTTTTCTTCGGTTAACTAACCAAATAATTGACTACATCATAACAAGAGAATCCATCAATGCTATTATGTCTAACAAAATACAGCTATACTTTCTATTCTTGCCGACTTTAATAACCACCCATCTTCATTGCAATTCTCTACCATCATTCCAATTCAAGTATAGAATAGTTGATAAGTGATATTCAGGTTTGACCCGTTTGAGTATTTTGGTTAGCTAAATAGTAAATTCCACTTATTTATATAATAAGAACCAATGGTGAATGGTTGATATAACATTGTTAGACAAATTTATTAACTTAAAATCTTAGGTTAAGTGATGTTCCAAAATGTTAAGGTTCTTAACAAAGAGAAAAGAAAAGAAAAAATTCCTAATTAAAGGTGATCTTATTTAACTCTTACAAATTTGAAGTCCTAACAAGAATTTGTAGGAAATTTCCGGTGGACACATGGATGAAGTTGGTTGAACCATATGAGGACATTAATATCTAAATTGTATTTAGTTAATTTCTAATAAATTAAAATAACTCAATATATTTTCTTATAAATAAAAAGACACTGATTTGCTTGAACTAGTGATATTGATATTTTAACTACTATTTTACTTCGTAAATTCTCAATTAATTTACTATTAAGCATTATGATATTTTGCAATCAACAATCTTACAAAGACACTTAATTTGACACCAATTTCACCTTCTTGTTGTTGTTGTTGTTGTTGTTGTTGTTTTTTTTTTTTTTTTTTTAATTTAAATTTTTTTTTACAAGATATAAATTTTACTTTAGCCTAATCTAAGTGTGTATATGTGTGTGAAACTCCTTCCTAAAAATTTGAACCCCAACTGTTGCCCCCTACATTCCATAAACACTTATATTTGTAGAGTGACTATCACATGAATGGTGCGCAGTGGTACCTTATTGAGTTGTTAACTTATGATGGGAGTACTATCACTTTCACATAGGTCCATTATTGATACTTAACTTATTATATACCAATCACAACATATTGGTTGGGTGTGAAAGTGGTTGTGAAACTAGATGTGTTCCTAAACTTTTTGATTGGCTTTTATTACTCTTAATGTCTCAAATCATCCAAACCAACACATTGAGCATCTCTATTTGATCCATTTCATGATTTTTGTTAAATATAATTTCCTTTAAAATTTTAAATGACACTACTCTCTATTTATAAAGTAAAATCTTAAATATAATTAATTACAAGAAATTTTAGTTAATTCAATCAATAAAGTCTCTTGTCATTGGAATGAGAGTTCCATCGATTGAAATTCTATAAATAAATAAATAAAATTATGATTAAGTATTAACTTCTTGGTTGAACCAGTACCACAGTATTAGTATTTAGCACAAGCAGTGCTAGACGAGTTCAAATCTTCTGTCTCATCAATTGTGCTCCACTTCATGCTCCACCAATAAAACTTGAACAACTAGCCTGTCTCATTAAATGAGATAACTCTGACTTTAATAAGAGAGACTAGTTGTCTCATTTAATGAGATATCTTATTTAATGAAAAAGGTTAGTTGTCCAAATTTTATTGGTGGAGCATGAAGTGGAGCACAATTGATGAGACAGAGGATTTGGACTCGTGCTAGACTGCTAGTGATTTATATAAAGAGATGGTAAGGGCGAGGTGGGTGGGCTTGTATTAGGGGTTGGGAATCTGCCTGCGTAATTTTTTATTTTTCCAAGGCCATTGACAACTCTTTAAACTAATAGTTTATTTACATTATTATTATTTTTAATTAGAATCCACACTTTAACCTTGCCTTCTCAAATGTCAACAACTTAAGATAATTATTTAAAAAATAAAATAAAAAACCCTCATGATTGATCAAGCCTTGAAGATAATTTTACTACTTAACCCCAAAGAAAAGTTACATTTATCATCATCTTCATCGAATCTTTGCAAATAGAAATTTTTTTAACTGTTTACATATTTTGGTAGGTTGTAAACGGATAGACTTCGCTGACTTTTGGAAACATAACTTGGGGAAGATATGATTCTTAAGGTTGTATATTGCTAGTCAGCAGCTCCAGAAACTATTATATGTAGCCTTGACCCTGCTAAAGTGAACAGGAACTATGACACCAGTTTAGTTGGAGAGTTTTGAGAGGCTCTGTTAAATTTGCTGCTCTGTACTTCAGTAAATATTTTTGAGGGGATATTGGAAGCTAATGTTTCTCAGTTTTGTTGTAAAATGAATTGTCCAAAGAACAGTTCATGATATCTGAGGTAAAGGATACTGTTCTTTTGTGCTGTATTTTCATTCTTCAGTATACATTTGGATATTGCTCATGATTTCTGAAGTAAATGATACTGTTATTCTGTGCTGTATTTTCATTCTTCAGTATAAATTTGGATATTGCACATTGGATTTTTTTTCCCCTTCTTAATATGTATTATTATCCTATGGTATAAAATGATATTTAGGATCATTCATAAATTTGGAGTTATCATACTATTGTAATTTTCTCCTGTGTCAATTAGTTCACGGTGCCTCATCCCAAGGGTGATATGAATTTTTGTGAGAAGGGTGCATTAGGTACGGAAAATATTATTGTTTGTGAATGCAAAATTGTGTACTAAAAAAAATGGAGATAGGTCAGTAATCTCTTATATTATAGACCCGAAAAAATTGAGGTTTTGTATGTTAGGTACTACATTTTTTAGAACATAATAGATGAATTTGAATATAAGTACGTAGAAATTTATAACTCATAAAGTTCTTTAGTGTCTTGTTTTAAAGTTGTAGGTATTTTTTTAAAATCTTATAAATACATGTTGGAGTTCCTTCTTATTTTTATTTTTATTGGTAAGTTACATACACCCAACCAATAAGTCTTGAGCTCACAACCTTACCCTTATCGAGTGGAAGTTGCAACTGTGAAGAAGAATTTAGAATAATATTTAACTCATTAAATTCTCATTTACTTAAGACTTACAGTATAAGTGGTAGCCTATCAAATTAAAATGTGTTCTGAGTTCTTAATGCTGTTGTTTATTGTATTAAAAGGGTTCCGGTACTGGAGAAACAAAAAAACATTCGATTTTAATCTTATATTCCCATTGATGAGCAATACAAATGCACATTACTTTGCATTTACAGTTCACCACTAAGCAGCCAAACTAACGCGCCAAGACATGCTTCACCCAAACCACAGCCAAGTCATCTAAACAGCCTTCATATAACCAAGCTGAATTTGTAAATTTTCATTCATCAGATATAATAACTAAGCAGCCATTAGAAGACTTGTGTCAAGTGCAAATGCATCCTTCACCTTAGGGCAAGAAAAGAAAAGGTACGTTATTATGGGCCCAATTTTTTATTTGTTGCTTTAAAGGAACCAATATCCTTAACTTCAGTAAAATGGATTTCTGCGAGTGAGTCTAGGCCTCCAAAGTAAAACTTCACTCAATAATCATATTTTCAATTTGCTTAATTATTCAACATGAAACCATATAAATAGATAGTTTTTCAAGATAAACATAACATTTAAATTCAACAGATATCTAATATTTATCTATTACAAGTAGATAAAATTTATTTAAAAACTAATCTACAAATCTATCCCATCTTGTCTGTTTACCTAGTCCCAAACAAATACAAAAATACATTTTTAAAATGATAAAAAAAAAAAAAAAAAAAACTACGAATAAAAAGTATAATGATAAAGTCTAGCATTATATCATCCTTGAACACACAAGATAATTATCTGCCATCATCAAGTATTGATATGCTGACTTGTTTCCTTATGCTGTCATAAGATGCAGAATTGCCACTGACACCACTAACACAATCATCATATGGTTTTTGGAGCAAGTACTCAGTCTCTTCTGAACTCATATTGCCTTTAACCCATGGATGCTTTGTCATTGCTTTCAAGCCCTCTAACTCCATTGCAACTTCTTTCATAGTAGGCCTCTCCTCTCCCTTCACTTTTAAGCATCTCTTAGCTAACATCGCAACTTCATTAAGTTGCACAACATTTCCCTCATTCAGCATTCGTTGATCTAGAATTTCAAGCAATCGGCTTTCATTCATTGATGAGACAAAATGCATGGCTAAGTTTCTTTCTTCTTCAGGTCTCTCAAAAGAAAGTGCCTTCATTCCAGTTAGCAACTCTGCAAGGAGAACTCCAAAGCTATAAACGTCACTTTTTTCAGTCAATTGGCTTGAATGAAAGTATTCTGGATCCAAGTATCCAAGCGTCCCTTGCACTAGTGTGGTTAACTGAGTATGATCAAGCGGAACTAGCCTCGAAGCTCCAAAATCAGCTACCTTAGCTTTGTAATTATCATCTAAGAGTACATTAGTGCTCTTGATATCTCTATGAATGATAGGAGTGGATGCAGCAGAATGCAAATAAGAAAGCGCTCCTGCAGTTTCAACTGCTATTTGTAAACGTAATTGCCATTGCAACGTTGAAGAATGGTCTGTTTTGTGAATGTGACTGAAAAGGGTACCATTGGTAACAAATTCATACACCAACAAAGGAACTTCAGTCTCCAAACAACATCCCAATAACTTTACCACATTTCTATGGTTGATTTGGGAGAGAATAGACACTTCATTAATAAATTGTTCAACTTGGCTTTGATCTATTATTTTGGACTTCTTAATGGCAACTATTTTGTTATCTGGTAATATTCCTTTGTAAACCGTTCCTTGGCCACCTTGGCCTAGGATTCTATTTTCATGGTAATTGTTTGTTGCCTTCTTAAGTTCTTCTGCTGTAAATATTTGAGTTGCTTCAATAGATCCATTGTGCTTAGAAAGTTGTTGTTGTAGTAGAAAGCCACCATTTTGTTTAAAAAACTTCTCTTTGAGCTTGATGAGCTTTCTACGCTTGAGTCCCCAGTATAACCAAGAAATGCCCAAAACTAGAACCAAGAGGCTGACACTGACACCTACACATTTTGCAGCAAATTGAAGCTTTCATACCAAAAAATTAGAGTTCCTACATGCTCATTTTACCTTAGGGTTCTGGGAGAGGTCATGGTAGCCTTACCCCAATTATTTTTGGAGAGTTTGATTTCCAGATTTTAACACCCAATTATATTTGGAGAGGTTAATTTCTGAACTCTCTCATGACTTGTCACTTTTGGTGGAAGACACTTGTCTTCACACCAAGGCTCGACCTTTATCCCAGACATTACTATTATATAATAAATATGCAAACTTTATGAATCATTCATATGATTAATTAGAAAGCGATCAATATTGCTCACCTAGTGAAATCCTATTAATCAATGGAAACCTCTCAGGGCTTGGTATGAGTTTGCAACCTGTTCCATCCCATTTACCATCGCCCTCATATCCTGGTAGCTGACAGGAACAATTATAAGTACCAGGCAAATTGGTGCAGTTTTGGACGCATATGGTGGAATTTAAGCACTCATCAATATCTGGAAAAAAAAAAAAAAACATAAAAATTGGCATTAAGAAAAAAAAAATCCATCAGTAGCAAAAGTCAACAATAATTCCAAGTAAAATGGCAACCTTTGCAGCCATCCTTAAGGTAAGGATTGCCTTGGTATCCCTTGGAACAACTGCACTGGTAGCCTGGACCATTGTTCGAGTCCTGACACTCACTGTTAGCCATGCATGCATAACTTTTAAGATCCTTTTGAGCTTCACTGCAATTTTGATCCCCTATTGCCCAATTTAGCACCATTGGGATCTTATTACCTTGATCTTTAAGATCCCAAAGATCTTGTTTAGAAAAGTTGTAAGTACCTTCCTCTGCCACAAAAGCATAGCTGCAAGGATTGAATTCCCACACTCTCTTGTGTTGGTAATAGCTCGATACACTGATATTGAAATCCATTACTCCTCTCGGAATAGCAGTTTCACAACAACCAATACCAGAGCAAGACCCCTCAACCACATCTCTCGTGCTATCACATAAAGACATGCACCCAGTTGTGTAGCTTGTCCCTCTAGAACCCTTTATCACAGCATATGTGTCACACCCAATAGCCATGAACTTGTTTCGAGTGTTGGAGATTGGGAATATTCCCGATCGGAGCCAAGGTTGATTGTAGCGTGCACGCCCACCAGTTCTGTTGTAGCAATCATTGGCTACAAAGGCATATATGCGCATTTCACCACCCGAAAGCCATATGTCTGTAACATTTATATGACTTTTTTTCAAAAACGCCAAGGGAGGGTTGTATGTGTGATTACAAGTGATGAGAAAGCTATCATTAACGTAGCATCCTTCCCTTGTGCCAAATGGGTATGGAATACTGACATTGCCACAATGGTCTTCACAGCCGTCCTTGGCTAAAGGGAAGGCGTTGGTGTTGACAATTGATGCTTCTACTACCCACAGCAAGGTCAATTGCAAGATTGCCAAGTGAACTGAGGCCATCTCTCCGGAGCTTCCCTCCCAATCAACCTTCTCCTTCACAGCCTTTCTCCGATTAGGAACTCAGTTTGATTTTTTCTTGGCAGCGCCAACTAGACTAGATCTTTGATGAGCGGTTTGATTTTCGCTTTTGGGCAGTGTTAGATTTGTATAAGTCTAAAGTCTAAGTCTAATTTGGATTGCGTTCTACGTTCACGCATCTGCATCAAGCTTTTTCAGTAGATCTCTGCATTGTTTACTGAACTCATATGCTTCTTTTTTTAATAAAATTTTTATTAAAAATGAATATTACAGTCTTATTTACACATTTAAAAATTATTTTATTATAATATTTTTACTTTTCAGCAAAATAAGTAGTATCCAAACATACACTAAGGATCTGTTTGGATACCGCTTATTTTGCCGAAAGCTAAAAACACTGTATCAAAATAATTTTAAATGTATAAATAGTACCGTAAGACATATTTTAATGAAAAAGTTGTTAAAAAAAGAGGTCTATAGATTTAGTAAACAGTACATGAGACCCATTGGTGTGCACTAATCCACTACTTATTTTGCTGGTGTGAATAATGCACTAATAGACAAAGTCAAAAAGAAATGCGGGTCTCAAGAAAAAAAAAAAAAAAAAAGGGTAAACGCTGGACGTTTGGACACGCAAAAAGCTATCCAAATGTATACTAAGAGACCGTTTGGGACCAGCGTTGGCGTTGCACGTTTGCGTTTTTTCCATTTTTTTTTTTTTTTTTTTTGCTTTCAGCCGTATAAGAAGACTTGAATAGGCGTACAACAAGTAAGCAAAAACCCCCTTTTCTAAAAAGTAGGGACGATAAATTGCCTCACCTAAGCAAAATTGTTGTTTGCTTGAGCGAAGTTCTTGGATTTAGCATAGTTGCACTAACTTTAAACAATCATACCTTAATCGTTTCATACCAAAATGGGTCAAATTTGTTTCAATTTGAAGCAGCGAATGTTTACTTTTTAATGAAACGAGTTTCACTTAAAAAATTCATTATAGTGCAAAATATGAGGGGAAAAGATCATCAACTTCTCATCTTTGAATAAATTAAAACATTATCTTCTTTGAACAACTTTTGACCCAGATTCAACCCTCACAAAATTTATTGATTTAGAGACCGTTTGGGACCAGCGTTGGCGTTGCACGTTTGCGTTTTTTCCATTTTTTTTTTTTTTTTTTTTTGCTTTCAGCCGTATAAGAAGACTTGAATCACTGTTCACGGTACTGTGCGGCTACTGTTCAATAAACAGTAGCCGCACTTGTTGACTTTTGTCCATGAACAGTACATTTGTGCACTGTTTACAGATCCACAATTTTCACTTTTCAGCAACTTTTTCATTAAAAATGGGTCCCACGATACTATTTACACATTTAAAAATTATTTTGCTACAGTGTTTTCAGTTTTCAGTTTTCAATTTTCAGTTTTCAGCTGCATCCAAACGGGCCCTAAGTTCACGTTTGGATACGCGTTTCATTGATCACGTTTGTGTGTTTTTTTTTTTTTTTTTGGACTAGTGCCTCTTGCACTGTTCATGAGACATGAACAGTGTATTAAGGCAAATGAACAGTATTTTGTGAGTATGAATAATAACTGAAAATTATTATTATTTTTTTATTGTTTTCAGTTTTTAGTTTTCAGCAAAATAAGCGGTATCTAAACGCACTTTAAGTCTAAGTCTAATTAATTTTAAGGATTTGTTGAAAGGACTAATCGTAGTCAGTATTTTAGTTGTGATATCTTTGTTATTTGGCATTTATAGTTTATTATAAGTAGGTAACCTTATTTTTTACTAGTCAATTCTAATAAAACCAATAAAACTAGACTACGAATTACACCGAGTTTATGGTTGTTGTCTCTCCTTAAAAAACAAATGGTTTATGGGTGTTATTTATTTATATTTTTTAGAAGAAGGGGTTGTTATTTTTTTGATTCCTCAGTTTTAATTTTATCATTTTCGTTATTAAACTTTTAGCGTACATGCCATGTTTTCAATATGTCCACATTTAGACTGTCGTTAACTCTCCAAATCAATGTAATTTTGTATTTTTTTTTTCTAATTTATACTTAATAAATTATTGAGTTTGGGATATAGAACCACCTGTTATGATTTAATATCATGATAAATTATTTATTTTCTTAAAAATTTAAACGATTAGGAAATAATAAATTTTATAATTCTAATATTCCCAAATGTTAGTGTACTGTCAATATGTTGTCATTATACTATCACCAGGAGGTTATTGTTAACCTAATTTCTATATATACATTACTTAGAGTCCATTGTAAACTCATTGATCATAGTAAACATGTAGACGCTTAGGCTTTCTGTTGTAGATGTAGGTTGTGAAGCAATTCACGTTAACTCTTGTGTTCTCATTTTCTCTTGTTCCCGCTCTTTCTCAATCTACAATCAACCCCATTCTATTTTTATTCTTTAGATTTCAATATTGTATGACTTTGTGGCCTCCAATAGCGGCCGCTCTTCATTGTGCAACCTTGCACATCGTCACTTAACGGCTTCACTCTCAAACTAGCCCTCTTGACACCACCAATTGTGATTGTTCATCAAATTGATCACATAGATTACTTTCATATCCTAAGAAAGCCTAAAAAACTCAAGCCATAGTCGATTTCAAGCCCGCACACTTTTGACCGCCGCGTGCTGCCATTGAACAATTAATTATTCTTCTCTAGGCATACAATTTTCCCACTTTGATTTTTGTATATTTCAATTTCAGGGCTTATTTTCTTATTTGAGACTCTCAAGTCACACAATTTGGCACATCACTCATTCTCTTGGGTTCAATCTATGCAAAATTTGCCAACTCAATCATGTGCTTCATCATGGTGTTATCCTTTGCTGATATTCCTTAGGCCAGTTAGGCCACTAGTGTAATTCCCCTTCAGCCATAGTAGCCACTCTTTGGTCATTGGTGTAGCTGTTTTGTAGCTATCTTCTTACATTCACTCTTTGTTGTTATCCATTGCCATCGTAATCATTGTGCCTAACCCATTCTACATACGATTAGTTTATTCGTGGTTATCTTTAAAGCATCTTCACAAGCTTAAATTCCAAATTCAAGTAGGTCTCACACTCTCCACCATGAGTTTAGGGGTATGATTAGCAAATTGTCATTATGCTCTCATTACATCTTGTCATCATATTGTCATTGCATTGTTACCAAGAGTTTAGGGCTAACCTAGCTCCTGTATGTACCTAGGGTTCATTGTAAATACAATTGATTATAGTTAAAATTTAGTTGTGGATATAGGTAGTTAGACTGAATGACGTTAACTTTGTTACTAAGCTTAATATTTCATGAATGAAAATTGCGTGTACAATTCAAGCATGTATCATCGAGCTTATATATCAAGCTTTTTACAAGGCAATGGCCAAGATAAGCACAAGATTCGCTAACTGTTACTAACTAACTATTACTCAATTTCCACACCTACTGTAATTCTTAGTCATATGGCATAATTCTCTAATGCTTGGAACTACTTTGACATGGATTGGCACTCGTGCAGTCATTAAGCTAGACCTGATTGCGCTTGACACAAACACACAGAGGTTGGACTTGCATGCATGTGTATATATATATGTTAACGTATTGCTTGGTCTGTGATCTGTTGCACTACTTCTCTCATAAGCAAAGCACTGCCTACCCTCCTTAGCATGCACAACACTCATGTATATATCTCTTTCCCTGGAAAAAAATTATGTAGATAAATTATACTAAAAAATATAAGTTATGTAGAAGAATAAATTAAGTATATATCTCTTTGGTTTGCATAGAATTAGTGATGTAGGATATAAAAACTACACTATATTGAAGTAAAATTTTATTTATTTATTGTTATGACTATTATTATTATTTTTTATTTTTTTATGGACAATCTCATGATATTCTAATGAATCAAGGTTGTCAAAATTGGGATCCTACGTAGAATTATGAGAGGTAAGTGAGATCGTGGATCATAAGATCATATATCATTTGAGAAAAAAAAAACACACATCGATATGTTATATAATCACATAAATTATATATTCATTCATAGTTTGCATCCACTTGATGTAATTACCATATATCATTACATCCATTTTTAAGCATAATTTAAAGGGGTCAAAAACCTCAAAATGTGACACTTTTTTGAGATGTTATTTTTCATTTGAGTTCAACTGATATTCTATCTCTCTACATTAGAATAGCAAAACTTGGTCTATTGGAATTTATTTATTTATTTTTTTCATTTGAGTCCAACTGAGCCTTCTGTCAAGTTAAAAAAGATTACAAAAAACTAAGATTGTTTAGGATCGTCAGAATTGTACAATCTTATTGATCTTGAATAATCTCAAAAATCCTTGAAAGATCCGGATCGTCTTGGGCAAGTGAGATCGTAAAATCATAAGATCGTAGAATTCAGATCGGGATTTTGACAACCATGAATGAATATTTAACATATGGGGAAATTACAATAAACTCACCTGTGGTTAGGTTCATTTTTACTTTACCTACCCGTGGTTCAAAACTTAACACTTTGCTCACCTGAAGTAACTTCCATTAGGGATTTGTTAGCCACCTCTTCCTTTGCCGTTAGAAAAACATATTTTTAGGGAAAAACAAACATAACCAAAAAAAAAAAAAAAACTTAGGGTTTTTGATTGCTTAAGAATTTCTATGAGAACAAAGTGAAGGAATAGTACACCAATCAAATATGCTATAGTTCTAAAGTTCTAAAAAAGATAATCCATTATTCAAAAAATAAAAAAGATAATCAAAAAACCCAACCGGTTTTAAAAACTACCGAATAACAATCAATTTCATTTTCAAACCATCAAATAATCATGTCAGCTAAGAGAGGGATTGATAAGATTCTCTCCAAATTCTAGAGAGATAGAAGTAGATCCACCACTAATCTCAAATCTATGATCTCCCAACTCTGATCTCCGTTGATCTCCCAAATTCAACCTCTGCTGATCTCCAACTTCGATCTCCCAAATCAGATCTCTGACTCCGATCTCCACTGGTCTCTGTGGTTGTTGATTTATGTCACCAAGCTTGCCCTTCACCGAAGCTGACTTACTCTCCTTAACAACCAAAACCGCAACCTATAAATCCACTTGTTTCTTATAAGATCGAGTCCCAAATGATACGTTGTTGACTGGGTAATTTGTGGGTTATGAGTGATTTAGATACTTGATGTTTTGGATTTGATGATTCTAGTACTTTGCTATTATGGTTGGGGTTTAGAGTGGGTTTGAAGTTGGAATTGGGGGTGGTTTTACTATTGTGGTTGGGATTTGGAGTGGGTTTGAGGTTGGAATTGGGGGTGGGTTTGAAGTTGGAAGGTTCCTTCCCTATCCTTGATTGGTGGTGTTTGGTTGTGCAAATAAGGACTGAGAATTAGGAGAGGCATAAGCAGCACCTATGGTTGCCACCATGCCACCAAACCTCTGGCTGATCTATCACAATCCAAACCCACGGATGGATTTCTCTTTACCTTATTCTTCGGTTGTTGATTGCTTATCTCTATCTCACTCTCTTTTGTTAAGAACGTTGCTGGTTGTTTTGAGATTGTTGGTCTTCTTGTAAAAATTGGTTCACAATTTTGAGTTGTTATGAGATTGTTGATATTGATATAGATTAAAAGTGATTTCATTGAGCCCTTTGATTCGTGTGCTATTCCTCCACTTTGTTCTCATAGAAGTTCTTAAGCAATCAAAAACACTAATTTTTTTTTTTTGTTATGTTTGTTTTTTCCTAAAAATATGTTTTTTTAATGGCAAAGGAAGAGGTGAGTAATAGGGCCGTAACGGAAGTTACCTCAAGTGGGCAAAGTGTTAAGTTTTGAATCACGGGTAGGTAAAGTGAAAACGGGTTTAACCACAGGTGGGTTTAATGTAATTTCTCCTTTAACATACAAAGCCACTTCTAATATTTTTGTTTAATAAAAATTTGGATTTATGATCCTCGATCTGATTTGCTCAAACCCTTTGATGATCTGCTTAGAATCCCAATTCTAACAACCTTCCAAATCGAAATAGCTAAAAAGATTAAAAAGAAAAAGAAATAGCTAAAAAGAGTGATTTCGTAAAGGTAAGAGGCTGACTATAATTTAAAACAATACTAGCCATGTAAAGAATGCCAAGAGACAATAATAAAAGATGTTAATGAGTTCATAAAAAAAGAAGAAGAAGAAGAAGAAGATGTTGGTGAGATTATATGCATTTTCTTTCTGGTGGAATACAGAATCATGGGCCAAATTTGGCTTTTACCCATTTCTCACAAACTTTTCAGTAAAATGCCCCATGTCTTAGGCTGCGTTTGAATCGGGTGAAAAGCATTTCCGGAAATGCTTTTCAGTATTTACGGGTGTTTGGTTGGCTTTGAAAATAGCATTTTCCGAAAATTATTTTTCGTTGACCGTGTAAAATGTGGCTTTGACCCGGAAATCATTTTACGTTTTTATTTTACCTTCAAACGATTTTCGGAAAACGCAACAGAGAAAGGGAGCGAGAGAAAGAAGAGAGAACGCAGCGAGAAAGAAGAGAGAACTCGGATGCTCTAGATCGCCGGCGAACTCCGATCAAGCTCCAGATCACTCCGAGCTCCAGATCGACTCCAAGCAACGATCGAGCTCCAGATCGCTCTGCCTCCACGCATCGATCGAGCTCCAGATCGCTCCGATCGCTCTGACTCCAAGCAACGATCGACTCCGAGCTCCAGATCGCTCCGAACCCACACGCCGTCGCCGTCGCCTTCGAACCCACACCCGACCCACACGCTGTCGCCGTCACGTCGAACCCACACCCGACCCAGACCCAGACGACCCATCGCTCAACCAAAACCCAGAACCAGAGCTGGCGACCCATCGCTCTCTCTTCCTCGATCTCGTTGACGACTCGGTTTGCGTTGTTGCCGGAATTTGCGTTGTGTTGTTGTTGTTGTTTTTTTTTTTTTTTTTGGATGAACTAATTGTTGTTGCCGGACCTCGATCTCGTTGACGACTCGGTTTGCGTTGTTGCCGGAATTTGCGTTGTGTTGTTGTTGTTGTTTTTTTTTTTTTTTTTGGATGAACTAATTGTTGTTGCCGGAATTTATTGTTGTTGTTGTTGTTGTTGTTGTTGTGTTGTGTTTTTGTTGCCGGAATTTGTTGTTGAATTGGGTGTGATGTTGAAATTTTTTGTAATAAAATTTGTTTGGATGTTGAAAAAATGTGAAAAATTTTCTGGAAATAGCATTTTTAGAATACATCTAAACACATGAAAATATTTTCCACAACAATTTTCATAATTCAACCAAACACTTAAAAATATTTTCCTTTTCTGGAAAATAGCATTTCCGGAAAATATGTATTTTTCGGAAAACGTTTTACACGAAACAAACACAGCCTTAAACTAATTAGGAAAATGCCCCTATTTTGAAACTCAATTTTCTATAAATTGAGTTTTAAATGTAAAACTTGATTTTTAGAACATCGAGTTATAGCGAATGTGGACTTACAATTTTTTTTTTTAGAACTTGAGTTCCATGAACTCGAGTGCTTCACATGGAACTCGAGTTCATTTTTTTTTTTTTTTTTTAATTTTCAGTTCGCTATAACTTGGTTGTCCAAAAATCGAGTTTTAAATTGAAACTCAATTTTTAGAAAATTAAGTTTCAAAACATGAACATTTCTCTAAATAGTTTCAAATATGGGGCATTTTGTTGAAAATTTTTGGCAAAAGAGGCAAATGCCCATTTTCTCTTGAAAATTAGTGTTACATACACGTACTAGACTGAATAGAATAGATTTGAGTAATGGTTGTGTCTAAGCATTATTTGATATACATCCTTGATTAATAATTTAATACTATATTTTTATTATGCACCCATTAAGACGGAACACAAAAATAATTATTTTTAAAATGTTGCAATTTATGAAACATTTCATGGCACTAGAATTATTGGGCAGGAAATGGAGTAAAATTACTCTAGTTGTCTAGTCTAATTATGTAGGCATCGAGAGAGTGAACGCTGAATGAATAATAATGAAGACGAAGACTTGGTACATTGTTGTGTTGTCCAAAAAGGGACGAAATGGGTAAATTACCATAAAATCTCAACTACATAGTTAGTAGTCAATAATTTCAAACTATATTTTTTTTCTAGCATCTCGAGTCTAAGAGACTCGATTTAGGGGCTGTAAATCGAGTCTTTGAAGGTCGATTTTCATGTTTTGATCGGGTCTGAGTTGACACTTTTTCCATGTGGCGACCACATGGAAATCAAGTCTCTAAGACTCGATTTATAAGGCCATATATATTATCATTGCAGCACTAGCAAAGAAAGAAATCAGAAATTAGAGCCCAAAAAAAAAAAAAAAGCCGAAGAAGAAATGAAAGCCCCAGGCAACGACGACCTAGGCCAGTGAAACCCAGGGCCAGGCTGCATGACCCAGGCGGCGCGAGCCCCAGGTGCCGCGCGAGCCCCAGGCCGTGCGACCCAGGCCGTGCGACCCAAGCCTCGCGTGAGCCCCAGGCGGGGCGACCCAGGCCTCGTGCGAGCCCCAGGCCGCACAACCTCTTTCTCTCTCTTTGATCTGATCTTTCTCTCTCTTTGATTTGAACTGATATGCTCTTTCTCTCTCTCTCTCTTCTCTGATCTGCTCTTTCTCTCTCTCTCTTCTCTGATCTGGTAAGGTGAGGCGTGTTTGAGACTTAAAAGTTTTTGAAATTTTTTTGGTTTATATATCGAGTCTTTGAGAGACTCGATTTCCACGTGGTTGTCATGTGAAAAAAAATGCCACATCAGACGTAAACATCCTATGAAAATCGAGTCTCAAAAACTCGATTTATAGGCCCTAAATCAAGTCTCTTAGACTCGAGATGCTAGTAAAAAATATAATTTGGAAACCAAAACTACTAACTAGATAGTTAGAAAAAAAAAATTAGTTTTCTATTTTCCCCTCCAAAAAGTAGGAGTATGAAAGCACATCGTTTTCTCATTCCCACTTTAATTTTTTGGAAAACTGAAGACTTGTGGAAACTGAAACCATGGAAACTTCATGGAAGATGACCTCTCAATCTATGCATGAATGATAATTATTAAATTTGCATGAATTTCATATTACCATGCCCAAAGAACTCGACGTTTAAAATACGTACAGTGCGTGTTACACACACTAATCTAATAACTACATATATTGTTTATTATTATTATTTGATAAATTAGTAACTGGAGTGGAGGGATTTGAATCATATATGTCTTTATTATAAACAGGCTCTTAGCAATCCTCTTAGAGTTATTACTCTTTTTTCAAGTTGTAATATTTTGGTGTCGTAGGCCTGTCGTTTGAAATTGGTTAAACTTGCCCCACCCTCCTTTAAAAGTTGGCCAAAAGAGGCTTTTACCTATTTCTCACAAATTTTCCAACAAAATACCCTATGTTTGAAACTAATTAGGGAAATGCTCCTATTTTGAAACTCGATTTTCTAAAAATCGAGTTCCAAATGTAAAACTCGATTTTTGAAATATTGAGTTATAGCATGAACTCAAGTACCATGTAAAGTACTCGAGTTCATGGAACTTGAGTTCCACTTGAATTTTTTCAAGGAACTCGAGTACCAATTTATTTTATTTTATTTTATTTTATAAATTTTCAGTTTGCTATAACTCAATTGTCCAAAAATTGAGTTTTAAATTAAAACTCGATTTTTAAAAAATCAAGTTTCAAAATAGGAGCATTTTCCTAATTAGTTTTAGATATAGGGTATTTTGTTGAAAAGTTTTGGCGAAAGGGACAAATGCCTATTTTCTCCTTTAAAAGTTACCATGGGTTTTTAGTGGAGGTTGTGATGTACTTTTGTGTTAAAACCTATTTTTCTTTCCCTTGTGTATATATGTTTATTTCTCAAAAAAGAAAAGGAAAAAAAAAGAGAGAAAAGAATCTCCTTGTTAAAGAAGACTACTCAACTCATGATAAGGAAAGATCATCAACAACATATATTATCACTAGAGAAGCTTAAACAGTTAAACTAGATAATAATATAATTTTTCAGCTATTAGAAGCATGGTGACATTCTTCAGTTCAAAGTTTCAAATGAAAATTAGTGTTACGTACTAGAGTGAATAGATTTGAGTAATGGTTTTGTCCAAGCAGTATTTCATATACATTCTTGATTAATACTATATTTTTTATTATGTACCCATTAAAACGGAACACATAAATAATTATTTAAAAATAGTTGTAAGTTATGAAACATTTCGTGGGGCACTAGAATTATTGGGCAGGAAATGGAGTAAAATTACTCTAGCTAGTTGTCTAGTCTTATGTGTATAGAGAGTGAAGGGTGATTGAATAAAGACGAAAGACGAAGACTTGGAAAATTATTGTGCTGTCCAAAAAGTAATTTGAAAGCTCATTATTTTCTCATTCCCACTTTAATTTTCTAGATAGCTGAAGACTTGTGGTCATGTGAAAAGACTGCACCCTTGGAAACTTGTTATAGAAGACCTTTCAATCTGTGCATGAATGATAATTATTAAATTTGCATGAATTTCATTTTCGTACTATTGTGCCTAAAGACCTTTCAATCCACTTGAGTTAGAAGGCTCTTAGCAATATTATTAAAGTTATGATTCTTTTTTCAATTTGAAATATTTTGGTTAAGTAGGCTCGATGTTTGAAATTGGTTTTTGCTAATTTTTTTTTCTCCTTTATTTTTAATTCCTTTAATTAAAAAAAAAAAAAATGTAGACAAGTTTCCTTTTATTAAAAAAAAATGTATGACAAATTTACTGCAATGTGCAACATTTCCAGGAATCACTCACAAGTTTTTAGATTCTCTATTTGCTTCTTCTAAAAAAAAAAAAAAAAAGCTCTATTTGCATGTGTTGACTCAACTTTGTTTCCTTTTTTTCATATATAATTACTCCCATCAAATACTCCTCATCTCTTACCAACTAACATTCCCATTTCAACTCATCTTTTTTCTTTCTCATCTCCTCATTCAAATATTCACAACCCTCTGCTCATATATTGCAATGACTTTTCCTACCAACAAAGGAGTCAAATATTGTTTAACTAATCAAATAGTTAAAATGATTCCCACTTACAAAAGGTAAAGACTTTAGAGCCGAGAACCAAAAAAAAAAAAAAATTGTGCAAGCCTGTGAAACCAAACTTTATAGACTAGGTCTAAACACAATTACATGTTTATGTCCACTTTATTTTTTAACACAAATGTTCTAAAGTTTTCACAAAATTTTTCCTTCTCTTGTTAGTATTTGTGTATTTGAGTAAGAAATCATACTTTTTGAATAAAAAATAAATATTATTTAAGTGATATTTATGTATAAAAATGTCTACTTATTATGTTCGTAGCATTATTATGTAGCTTTACACCTCCACTCTAAAGGGAGTCTTATTTTTTCAGTATTATTGGTAAAGATTTATCAATAATGTTTTTATTATATATTTAAAATTTATAAAATCTTTAATGCTTTTGGATTTTTTTTTTTCGAGAAGAAAATACTTGCATTTAAAGAAAAAGAAAAAAACTAGCGGAAATTGGCTACAAGAATAGAGTTGATTGGTGGTGGAACATCCTAAGCTTTTGGAAAATATTTAATAGATGATTTGAACAGTATATCATTTAACTAATCAAACAATTAAAAAGAACGCACACTTTAATTTAAAAAAAAAAAAAAGGATGCACAATTCAAAAGAATGTCTACGACTAGGTGGAATTTGCAAAGTAGCCGAGGCATCATCTCTATGAAAAACCCGATTGATCAATATCAAAGGTTGAAATCACAACTTGATTGATCCTGTTTTTCATTAAGATAAGATGCCTTGGCTATTTTGCGAAAGTTATTGTTTTTTTTTTTTTTTTTTGAAAGAATAAAGTTATTGTTTTTATTATCCTTAAATATAAAAAATAAAAAAAAATAAAAAAATAAAAAAAACTGAAAGAATAATAAAAAATAAATAAATAAATAAAGCCATGCAGTTTCGTGGATGACTCAATTACTGTGATTGACTTTTCATTAAAAATAAAATCTGAAAGAAAAGTAGAAGACTTGGGTTGACTTGGCAGCATTATATAAATGTTCATAATATTCATTCTATCCCACACGCCGCACTCATATATATTCACTCTTTTGCTTCCTTGAAGGGTATCATCTCATCAAAATGGGTTTTTGTTGTTTAACTTTGAATTATCAACTCTTCTTCTTCTGTCTACTCTCCTTGCTCTTTCCATCTTTTTTTTTTTTTTTTTTTTGGGAGAAAATGGGCATTTGCTCATTTTGCCAAAACTTTTCAGCAAAATGCCCTATGTTTGAAACTATTTAGGGAAATATCCCTGTTTTGAAACTTGATTTTCTAAAAATCGAGCTTCAATTTAAAACTCAATTTTTGGACAATCGAGTTATAGTGAATTGAATGGATGGATATGTTTTGGGATTGGATGGATATGTTTCTTAGCATCCGTGTACTTCAGAGATTAATGAAACAAGTCCTGAAATCGTGGTTCACACTGATGCTATTGAGATGGAGCACAATTCCGAAAAAAATGATGCCAGTTGGATTAACATCCTAATTGCGTATGAGGATAATTTGGTGGATCCTAAAAAATCTTCTCTAAGGCATTGGAAACGCATTCTTAGGAGTTCAAATAACAAAACCGCAAGTATAGTTACTCCTAAACTTCCAAGTTTATCAAAGCATACATCTTCACATTATGGTTCTCTAGATTTACACACTCACAAAAAACAATTGTTAAGGAAGGAAAGACTTAGTATATTGCATACTTCAGGTGAAGGTAATCCTTCACCACCGCCCCCACCATGAAGATTTTAAGCCTCAACTGCCGAGGGCTTGGGATCCCAGAGGCAGTTCAAGAACTTTGCTATTTGGCAAATGAAGAAGACCCCAAAATTCTCTTTTGTCTGAAACACGTCTTAACTTGGATGGTTTTCACAGATTAAAGAGGACTTTTCAGGTGATGGATGGTTTTTGTCTGGATCATTAAAGACATTGGTTTAATTAGATATAGTTTTTCTTTTATTTCTTTTCATAGTATAACTTTGCGATGTAATCGTGCTGCATTAGCGTTAGTTAGCGCTGCAAAAGAGAATGAGGAGGCCATTGTTTGGTTAGAAGAATGCACTTCTTTCCTCTTCCCTATTGTTCAAAGTGATTTAATTGAATAAAGTCTACTATCGTTTTCTCTCAAAAAAAAAAAAAAAAAAATTAAGCAGGGATAATTTCTTGTTTTCTAATTTATGAATTGACACAACTGGATATAATATGGAAAATTATACTACTAGTTATAAGAAAACAAAAACAACCCAAAGTTTACAAAATAATGATCTTGTTGAGTGTTTCGTTAGTATACTAGATATGTTCGATGAAATACTTATTTTGTCACTGAATTAATTTATTTTTTGACTAACCTAATCTCATGTGATTAGGTTCTTAATTTGTCTTCTAACTTATCAATAAAATCTTTATTTTACCCTTACATTACTCAATTTATGCAAAATTAAGAATGTTGTCACTTAACCAAGGGAAACATAAGAATTTCATCAAATTCGTTATGCAACTTAAGAAATATTGTCATTTTTGCAAAACTTTGGAATTAATTATTGTTTTCTTATAAATGAAAGGAGTACATCTTTGATGATAAATAGCAATGAACATACATAGAGAAATTTTTTTATTTAAAGTTGGTATACTTGTTTCAACAAATAAATAAAAAAAGTAAAAAAACCAATTAATCAAAGAAATTAAAAAAAAACGAATGAGTTCAACTCAAAAGTGTCGGTGGCAATAGATTAAGAAAAGATGACGTGGCCTTTACAACATCATGAAAAATTCGAAAGTCCGTACATTTGAAACTTGAAATATCTTACCATGGTCAGAACTCTCATAATGGATTATATTATGTCAACTAAGAAAATATTTAGTTTAATTGATGTGGATCATTGTATAATTTTCTATATCATTGAAGGCAAATTGATTTTTAAAATTAAATTGGTGATTGCAACACATGCATCTTGGATACCAAGCAAAGTCTTCCTAGTTGGGAAATAAGAGATTCAACCCTTAAACGTTTTCTTTAAATAAACTAAGAAATGTTAATTATACTATAAAGCTCTCGACTTGAATTAAGTTGACTTAAACAAAAGGTAAAAACCCCTCAAGCTCTCTTAAATTTTAGCCACCTGTCTAACTAAACAACTAAACCAAAGTGTTAAAAACACTTCCTTTTAACTTCCTCTATAGAAGATGTACCGGACTCTTAAAAGAAGGCATTTTAAGTTTTAACAACCTTTCTGACATAAATCATATCTATAAATTTGGCCTTATCGAGTGCTTGAAGTGGGTTCCGTGATTGGTTGATGTGATAAATTTTTGAACGACTTGAACCACTAACAAGGGACATGTTCAATCATATTTAATGCTGTCGAAGGTGATGTGGCACAATAAATAATGATGTGAGATTGGTTTGTCCGAAGCCTAGATGATTTCTTTGAGAAAACCCAAAATAGCATAAGGTGAATTAGAGCATTGGCTTTAAAACTATTGGAAAGATGTAGGTATGCCATTACTGGTCCAAAGAAACAATAGACCCAAAGAAGCAATGAGAATTGTTGGAATCGAGCCAATTGCCTGAATCAGGCAAGTTGTGGAGTTCGTCATTCTCCTTAAGCATTAGGCCCATAAAGCCCAAGCCTATGTCAAATTGCATTTTGGTCCCTCCAATATTCTTCATATTACATCAATACGAGAAGCAACAATATTTATGCTCAATCTTTGGAATATAAGAATATATCCAAATTGTAGACACTTGATGTGGCCAAGTGATTCGGCTAATGGAGGTTCATGCTATGATTCAATCACTTTTAGTTTTTTTTTACAGAATTGGTGATCCTTTGATGCTAAAAAGGGTATAATTTTGCAATCGTAAGTTTTATCAGATATTGTTGTTAGCAAGAAATTAAATTGGCTAAAATACGTTTTACACTCTTTTAAGTTTGTAGTTGCTTCTAATTTGGCCTCTCAAGGTTCAAAACTTGTAATTTACATCATTAACTATTAAAACCTTATGCACTATCAATCTCCTAAGGAATCAGAACCAAAGGTCAACTAATCCATTAATGAGGTAGTCAATAGTAAATCTAGTCCAAGAAAATCCAAGTTCGTGATCTGAGTGACGGGTTTTATTGTCTGAAATCAGACATGAGCCTATCTAACTGAAAAGCCATTGGAACACCCCTCTCCTTTCACCAATCTGTTGCTCTACATTGCATGCCAGCACTCAAATAAGGTGAGATCCCATCCAAATTTGGTGAGATCTTAGCCAGAGCTAGTGAGTTCTCGACAAGATTTGGTGAGATCTTAGCTAGATCTAGCGATTGCAACCATGATGGATTGATGCAACCATGCCAAAGATGATTACAATTGATCCGACCGCTACAACTTTTAAGTTGTGACAGGCAATGACCCTTATACCCATGATTGGTAAGGGTTGCGTGATCTTAGGGTTGATTGCTGGAATTTGAACCCAAAACAAACACCGATTGACCCATGGACAGCCCTTGTCTAGGATAAAAAAATAATATCTGGGTTAGGTTCCTTATGAGAACTCTTTAAGAGCCCTCACTACTGATGCATTACCAATTCCACGACAATTCCACACCAACACCCTCATAATAAGTGATTAAAGCAATAAAATTGGTAGAAGAGGAGGAATCTCAACTTGAATCGAAGAACAAAGACACTCCTTGTAAAGAGAGTCCTCTTGTTGCTGTCCTTGTAAAATTAATGACTTTTGCGTACACACAATTGGATTAGATTGCAGCAAAAAGCAAAATGGAGGTAATTGGCTTGGCTAGATAGAAAAACAGAGATGTGCTGGAATGTGGCAAGCACGAAGCGTGTTGGGCCGCAATCTACCCATGACCAAATGGTGTAAGAGCTGCTTAAGGGAAAAACTATAAGGAGACCTAAAGGAAATCTCATAGCAGGAAGTGTTGGGTGCAAAAGCACGTGGTCCAGCCCAAGAAGTGAAAGCCCACATATGGGCTTGTATTTTTATTCCGTGGCCTACTAGTATTCCTAGTTCAAGTGGATTTTGTATTTGTGTGCTACTCGGATGGGTTTGCGGTTGGGGTTATTTAAATAAGGTTTATATGTAGTTTTTTTTTTTTTTTTTGAGTGCCGCACAGTGAAAAGAAAAAGAAACAGGGTGCCGCATATTGAATAATAGAGAAAAAAGATTGTCGCATTTGAAAAAGATAATTTATGTATAAAAGCAAAAAAAAAAAAAAAATAAGAGAGATTTTTTTTTTCTTTAGTCATGAGGCATGCACAATAATTATTGTAATTGATTTGACAATAGTGAAATTATTCGGAGTTTGCTCCTTGGTTTTTCCCTTAAAAGAGAAAGAGTTTTTCACGTAAATATTTGTATTCTTATGTGTGATTGCTATTTTGAATTGATAATTTTTTTATAATATTATTTTAGACCCAACAAGTGGTATTAAAGTTAAGGTTAGAGTGGAAGTGATGATTGGAGAAGAAGGCAGGGTTCAGGAATTCAGAAATGGGAAGAAATTGCATCTGTCTCTCTTGGGGATGAAACTTGAAACTATGAAGGATGAAAACTAGAACCTTCTTGATAGACAGGTATTGAGAGTTATTCGATTAACTCTGTCAAGATCAGTTGCGCACAATGTTGTGAAAGAAAAGACCACAGTGGATTTGATGAAGGCTTTGTCTAGCATGTATGAAAAACCATCAACTAACAAGAAGGTGTATTTGATGAAGAAGTTATTTAATCTAAAGGAGGTAGAAGGCAGAAGGCACTCTTGTAGCGCATTATCTGAATGAGTTCAATACAATCACAAATCAATTATCCACGATGGGAATTGAATTTGATGATGAGGTTCGTGCATTGATACTTTTGGCTTTTTTACCAAATAGTTGGAAAGTCATGAGAATGGCGGTGAGTAATTCTGCAGGGAAAAGCAAACTCAAATATGATGACATTCGAGATTTGATTTTAAGTGAAGAGGCTCGTAGGAGAGATGCAAATATAGACAATGCACGAGATCAAGCTTTTGTCACGGAGAACAAGAGTAGAGGTAGAAGCAGAGGACCTAATGATCGGAAATTTAATGGTAGGTCACAATCAAGAGATAGATCTCAGTTTAAGGAAACTAGAGAATGCTTCCATTTTGGGAAAAATGATCACTTAAGAAGAGATTTTTGGCATTGGAATAAAGAACAAAATAAAAGAAAATATGAAAAGAATGATAGTGAGAAAAATACTACAGCTGCTATGATTGCTGAGGATGTAGTGGTGCTCTCTATTGAAGAACAAAAGTGTAAGCATGTTGCTAATAATGATGTTGAGTGGGTTGTTTATTCTGCAACCCCCCACCATATTATCCCTACGAAGGGGTTGTTTACCACATACAAAGCATGAGACTTTCGTACAGTGAAGATGAGTAATTCTAGTTACTCAAAAATTATGAGAATTGGTGATGTGTGCATTAAAACCAATGTTGGTAGCACTATGATGTTGAAGGATGTGCAACATGTTCCAGATTTAAGGATGAATGTGTTTTCTACATTAATATGGATCGAGTTGGTTATTGTAACTATCTTGGTAATGGAAGATGGAAATTTACTAAGGGGCCATTGGTTGTTGCAAGAGGACATGCATGTTGCGGTATGTACAGGACTCATGTGAAGATCTGTAAGAAGAAGTTCAATGAGATTAAAGATTTTGATAAGACTCCAAAGATGAGTGTTGGGATTAGTGGTGTTGACACCAAGATGGTGAAATTCTTATTGCCTAATAGTGCTTCAGAAGAGGAAGTGGTAGGTGATGAAGAATACGAAGATGCTAAGGCTACATGGGATGATGATGAAGTGAAAGATCCTAGAGGTCTTGAGCAGGGGGAGCAATATCCTCCACTAGAGATTGTTGAACCTCATAAGAAGAGGATTACTGGAAAACATCATACTGTTAGCTCCAAGAATAATTGGGCTTCTGATGAGGGGAACTAAGGGATTGTATTAAAGAAATCCAAGATGAGATTAATTATTTGAGAATGAAAGGGATTGACGTTGATGAGGTGTTCTCAGTATTGGTGAAGATAATGAAGAAGGGCTTGATTGACAAAGAATTGAATTGAAGAGATAGAATGAAGATCTCCTCCCATCGGTGGGCTGGAAGGGGAGATTGTTGGGTGCAAAAGCACGTGGTCCAACCCATGAAGTGAAAGCTCACACACATATGGGCTTGTATTTTTATTCCGTGGCCAACTAGTATTCCTAGTTCAAGTGGATTTTGTATTTGTGTGCTACTAGGATGGGTTTGCGGCTGGGGTTATTTAAATAAGGTTTATATGTGGTTTTTTTTTTTAGTGCCGCACAATAAAAAGAAAAAGAAACAGGGTGCCGCATATTGAAGAATAGAGAAAAATGATTGCCGCCTTTGAGAAAGATAATTTGTGTGTGTGAGATCAAAGAAAAATATGAGAGATTTTTTTTTTCTTTAGCAGTGAGGTATATACAAGAATTATTGTAATTGATTTGACAATAGTGAAATTATTTGGAGTTTGTCCTATGGTTTTTCTCTTCAAAGAGAAAGGGTTTTCCACATAAATATTTGTGTTCTTGTGTGTGATTGTTATTTTGAATTGATAATTTTTTTTTATATAATATTATTTGGGACCCAATAAGAAGAAGCCCAAGAGAACAGGGAGAGAAGCAAGGCACGATTGATGTGAGGCAAAACTCACGTAACGGCCTAAGTAAGAACTCCATACATGTTAGTAGGAGTGGCTAACATGAGAGAGAGAGAGAGAGAGAGAGAGAGAGAGAGAGAGAGAGAGAGAGAGAGAGAGAGAGAGAGAGAGAGAGAGAGAGAATTAACAATTATTAGTTTATCATCAAACGGATGCCATATTGAGGCTGAGATTTTTTATTTTCATTATTATGCAAAAATAAATGAATGATGAGTGAATCAAATGTAAAACTAATAACATATCACTTTCCATTTAGAATACCACGAATCAATTTGTAAAGGTATTGCAGTGAAAAGTGTAAATAGCCATAACTAAACTCTTTCATCTTTCAATCTAATTCATCCAATAAGTAACATCTTTCTGCATATAAAGATCATGCATGCGAACAGGGAGAGAAGCAAGGCACGATTGATGTGAGGCAAAACTCACATAACGGCCCAATTAAGAACTCCATACATGTTAGCAGGAGCGGCTAACATGCGCAGAGAGAGAGAGAGAGAGAGAGAGAGAGAGAGAGAGAGAGAGAGAGAGAGAGAGAGAGAGAGAGAGAGAGAGAGAGAGAATAAAAATTAACAATTATTAGTTTATCAAATGGATGCCATATTGAGGCTGAGATTTTTTATTTTCATTATTATGCAAAAATAAATGAATGATGAGTGAATCAAGTGTAAAACTAATAACATATCACTTTCCATTTAGAATACCACGAGTCAATTTGTAAAGGTTTTGCAGTGAAAAGTGTTAATAGCCATAGCTAAACTCTTTCATCTTTCAATCTAATTCATCCAATAAGTAACATCTTTTTGCATATAAAGATAATGCATGCAAAATCCAATTCACATGCAGATATTAGGGGGCATTACTCCCATCTCTCATGTAATAATAAGCCTTATAAATTTAATTCATAATGAGACTTATCATTCATATAAGAGGAGGAAGTATTACCACAAAAGTAATGAATATTTTTGCAAAAAACCACCCCACAAAAACGTTAATTACATGGCCATTAGGAATCATAAGCACTAACACATTTATGTAGTCAATATGGGGACACTACGCAACACAACCCTAATATCAAGAACAAATAGTACACATGGACTAGCCATGTTCCCATACTCACTTAGCACATGTTCGAGTTACTTTGAGTTTTCCCTCTTCTAGACCAAGACTTTCTTGGATCCTGTCAAGAACAGTTGGGCCACCAGGATAAACTACATAAAACAAGGAGTTCCAATTACTTATACCAATGGAGCTAAATGCATCAACCATGCAATTCCCAATGTTCTTGCCAATCCACATTGGTAAATTTTTAGATAAATAATATGTAAGCTCCATTTCACGTAAATGTCCAACAACTCTAGCCTCTGAATTAGGTATAAGCGACTGCCCAGTCCACGCTAGTTCAAACAATGGCCACTCAATCATGGCATCAGGACTAGCACCAACAATTACAGCTGCAGCTCCCTCTCCAAAAATTGTTTGTCCCACCAAAATGTCAAGATGGATTTCAGAAGGTCCATGAAAAAACATGGTTGTGATCTCAGCGCACACCACGAGCACTCGTGCATTTGCATTATTCTTTGAAAGATCATTAGCAAGGTGAAGACAAGTCCCACCCGCATAACAGCCTTGTTGATAGATCACAAACCTGTTTATGTTTGGATTAAGTCCAAGGAGCTTGGTGAGTTAAAAATCAGCACCAGGCATGTCCACACCAGTAGACGTGGAGAATACAAGGTGGGTGATCTTTGAGACAAGTTGGCCTCATTCTTTGATAGCTTTCAATGTTGCTTCTTTGCCAAGCTTTGATACCCCAGGAACCACCATGTCTTGGCTTGCATCAAGAGATGGGGCATTATAAGTACAAATCTTTGGATTTGCCTTTAGAATCTCCTCAGTATGGTAGAAATGACGTTTTCTTATTGCTGAATTCTCACCTGTTAGTGAAAATGTAACATAAAAAGGCAAATTTCTTCATTAATACATTGGGAATGTCATACAACACCGACTTGAGTCGTTTATTATTTTTATACTGACGTTAAAAATCCTATAAATTTTATTATAAATTGACGTGTCACTAATTACCATCAAGTAATTTTTACTTTTTAATACTCATACAATAAAATTTTATATTTATAGTATCTTTAGCAATATGGTTATTTTTATGGTAGTACATAGTAAACTCTCATGCATGCTTTACAAAACAGCTTATACTCTTTCACATACCTTTTTCACATTTTTACATACAATATCCTCAGTTACATTCGTTATGTACACATTTTTTAACACAAAAATGTGATGCTCATATTTAAAAAGTGAAAATGAATATATACGTAAGATATGAAATAAGTTGTGTAGAGAATCATTACCCATTATAAAATGTGTTTAGATATTACCAAAAAAGAAAAGAAAAGGTCTATGAATGCTTACATATGCGCTTGAGCTTTTCTTTTAGACCTGTCTTGTACTTGCTCTTTGTCACGCGGAAGTAGAAATCTAGATAGTCTTTTTGGAAGATAATATTTTCCGAATTTGTTGTGGCAATGGCCATTATTGTGGCTGGACCCTTTGCCCTCTGTGCTTCTCTGAAATTTTCAACGAACGCCATCCTCTGTGCTTCTTTGAGATTTTCAACTAATGCCATTAGATATGTTTGCTAAAAGCTGAGATCGTGGGCTAGTTGCAAAGGGGTGATGTGTGTGTGTATAGGTATATACAAGGATAGATTGTAATAATGATATAAGGTTGGAGAGTATTTATTTGTAAAATGAATAAAGTGGAAAATTCGAGTACTGGATTTTTGTTTTTTTGGGTGAAAATTCAAGTTTAAGTTCCATATATATATATATATATATATGAAAATGTGTCTATTGAAAGGACATAACCTTTCATATATTGGATATATATCAAAAGTGCATTTTGACCAAAAGGTACCTATTAAATGAAAAGATACCTATTGAAGGGTTATAATCATTTGGGTATAAATAGTGATTTATATTCACTTGATAACTACTTTTTTTCTTCCAAAAGGTTAGTTTCTAAGAAACACAAGAAATCCTGTGGGTATTTTCCAAAATTACTATTTGTAAAACCCAATAAACTTGATTGGTACTGGGGACAAGTTTGTAGAAATCCTTTAGCAACTTGGTATGGGGACAAATATTGTCTAAAGATAACATTCAATTGTGCCTCTAAGTCAATCACTAATTTCTATTTTACTTGATGTGTTAATTTCGTTCTTTTATTATTACTCAATTTGGTGAAATCCTCAACAATCTTAGACAATATTTGCTACAAGACAAGGAGTGAGTGATTGTACAACTTTGAAGATATTGAATCATGATTTGATGAACTTAGATCACTTTGATGGAACCAATTTTACTTGGTGGAAAAAGCAATTGGCTTGGATTTGAAGAGGTCTTCAAATGATGAATCAATTATAATGAAGATTCGATGGAACAAGGCTTAAAGAAACAAAGTTTCATTGTTGGCAAGACAAGGTGATGATTCTTTCATATTGTGGATGCATTAAAAACCATGTTTAGAGTTTGAACATTGAAGGTACGGATTCGTTGTTCGTGGGAAATTTGAATTTCAAATTGATCAATAAGTTTCTTTGTTAGAACATTTGCATGTGTTGCGAATTTATATGAATTGAGAAATAAGAATGGACTTTTGATATGTTTAAATGTTGTAAAGTGAAGTAGAAAATCTAAAGCATGGAAATTTAAACTCTTAAAGTAATAAAGTATGTGAATATTGTGAAAACATTAAATAACATGTTAGAAGATTTTACTTTAGATCAGTTCAAAAGTGATTGTGAACAATGTTCAAAATAGAAGTTCTAGTAAGACCAATAAGCACTTGAATGTGAATAAGAGTGTGGTTTTAAAAGAACAATTCCAAGAATCCGAACAATGACAAGTAGAATATGTCATGTTTTCTTTGTGGAAAGAAAGACCATTATATTTGAGAATGAAAGTTCTTAAAAGAATAAGAAGGATGACGATGAAAATGCCAATGAAGCAATTGTCATTAAGGACATTGTTATAGTGAGTGATGTATGTAATAATATGATCACTGTAACTCATATAACTATAATTACAAATCCTTCCGATTGGTGGTTTAATTTAGGTGCAATGTTGCATGTTTGCAATTACAAGGCATATTTTAAGACTCATGAGGAGTCTTCCATAGAACTAGAGGTGCTTCTAGGCATTCACAATAAGACAAAATTTCATGGAAAGTACATTATTGAATTGAGTTTTGGCAAGAAGTTTTCTTGATAAATGTTTTTCACGTACTTGATACTAAGAAAAGCCAATTTGTTATTTAAGAATGGTCTTGTCCAAGAATGGGATATTAGTAGGCAATGGATATACTACTAATGACATGTTCAAACTGAGTGTTATTAATAAAGATGTATCTGGTTATGTTAATATTGTTGATTCTTTTATTTGTGGCATGCTAGACTTGAACATTTAAATTTTAAATTCTTGAAGTTTATATCAAAGCATGATATAATTTTATATAAGCATGATTTGAGTTGAATGGTGTATTAACTAGAGATGGTGAACATTTCTAAATGGATATTCTTCTTTGTGAGGAACATGTCATAATATACCAAAGTACAGTCCTTTATACACCCTAATAAAATGTTTTGGTCAAAAAGAAAAGAGAAGAGAACTCCAGTTGATATGGTGAATGTCATAATCTTGAGTGCAATCAGCTAAATTCTTATTTGATCAATGGGAAGAAGCTTTGCTTAGTATATTTTATGTGCATAATAGCGTTCCATCTCAAAGGTATTTCATATGTGTTATGAAATGAGAAAGTAACCAAATACTTATCATTTTAAAATGTGGGGTGTTTAACTTTTTGTAAAATGATAGCTGAAAAAGGACTAATTAGTCAAAGAGCTATATAAAGTGTATATGTAGGTTTTGTGTAAATTTGTGGGTATATAATTTATTAGACTTAATGTCTAATATAAGAGTGAAATCAAAAGAGATTGAATTTATTGAGTTTAAATTCAAAGATGATTTCAAGGATACCCCGATATCTACTTAAACACGAATAAATGACTCTAATGTTAAATATCACATTAAGTGGTATTAAAGATTTAAATGTGGTTCACCAAGTGAACATGTAGAGTCAAAGTGTAAGAAATAAAAGGATTTTGATCCAAATTTTATTTCATGAGAAGCTCTTATTTACATTGTTGAAGGTAATTAAAGTGTAGTCCTAAACAAATGCCTATAATATTCTTTGAGGGAATTGATCCTAAACTTTGAGAAAACTTTGTACCTCTAAAAGATGTAGCTCTTGCTTTTTGATACAAAAGCTATTAATGTTGAGATAGACTCAATAATATTTAATAATAATTGGGTCTTAATGGATCTCTTTCTAGTTTCAAAACCAATTGGTTGAGAGTGGGGTATTAGAACAAGATATAAATTCTTTTGGCCTAAAGCTAGTTGTAAAAGGTTTGAAACAAAAGGGAAAAGATAGATTTTAAAATTTATGCACTAATAAATATTTGTGTTATTAGTTTGATATTTTTTTTTTTAAAATTATTCATATAATTTTAACAAAATTCACTATGTTTGATTATTACATTTTGACGTATGTAATTACAATGTGTGTGTGTGTGTGTGTGAATTTTGGAATGGTTGAAAACCCAAATGTGGGAGTTTAGAAACTCAAATTGTGAAATTATGATATCTAAGAAGTGTGAGGATATAACCTTTAAAAGAGTCATGAACTCATAAGGATGCTAATGTGCATCAAAGATGTGCTTGATAAAGGTATTGAGAATTAACATCTAGGGATGTTAAATTCATTGTGATTAAACTCTGTCATGTGTGGTAGATGTCTCAACTTTAATCAAGCACATGTGGTGATCCTATTTTGAAAGTATCTCTTTGTGAAATAAAGAGAGTACAAGTGAGTTCATTAATTGAACATTACAGGATAAATAATGAAATATTAAATTGTCTCTCCACATATAATTTGAGTACGCATTATATAGATGTGAAGTGACTTTCTTAAATAGTGATCTTAGAAAGGAAGTTTGCTTGAAAGACCTGCGGGTTTGTACTTCCTTGAATAATTAAATGAAAGTCTTTTTTGAATGAGAATCAAGTAAAGAAATATAGTAAAGATGTACACTATAGTAATCTTGTTTTGAGATTAGTGTTGTCTTGTTCTATTGGAAATTGTGTTATCTCATTGTGTTGAGAACTTGTTTCTTAGATTTTAATATCGTTAAACAAGCAAAGACACTCTGATTCCAATAATAAATAAAGAGAATACTAGAAGGGTGGACGCATGGCTTGAGTTTGCTATTGAATTAAGTACATGTTTCGTATCATGCATGGAGCAAAATTAGACATCGTCTTCACAGTATGTAAACTTTCAAAGTTTCTAAAACTTAAGGTTGATCACTAGAAAGTAATTAATTGTGATGAATACCTATTATATAGAATATTCAAAGTTAATTCTATTATTAATGTGAATGATAATATCTGTGTCTAGTTAGATAATCACTACATTGTGGGGTGCTATGTGTAAGCATTAAAGAAATAAGCTGTATTTCTTACTCTACTATAGAATTAAATTGAAAGCATTGATTATATTGGTAACGAGCAATGAAGGAGAATGACTAAGGTTTTGATAAAGTGTCGTGGCCATGACCATAGTAAGTCATTCCTTGTACTATAGTTGTGAAACCACAGTGCGTATGGTATACATGAGTTGTATACAAAGTGAACTTAAACTTAAAAGTCTGAGACAAGAATACGTAAGGCAAGTTAAGTGTGGTTGGACTAGTCCATTGCCTACGTAAATTTAAAATAGGTCCTTTACTGAAGTGTGTCTTGAGACTTGGTAAAGATAACATCCATTGGAATGAAATTAAAACCCTTCTTTTGAGAAAATCACCAATAGTGAGAACCCAACCTCGAATTGATTTAATCCAAGAGGTTTAAAGGGTACAACAAGCTATTGATACATGGTTAGTAAGAGCATTAAATTTGTGTTTCATTCAGGTTGGATTAGTGCAGACTATTACGTTGAAAATAGAGGATGAGTTTTGAACTTTTAATGAAGTTCATAAATCATAAATATCTGTGTAACAAGGACATAAGAAAGAACTTCATCTTTGTGAACATAGGAGTGGTGCCACTTCTAGCAAGAGTAAAATGGTTTTTTCTTGTACGTGTTCACTAAATCGGGAAGAGCATAATGACATAATAGTGCTAACAACATGGATTTCTAAATGTGTTGTGGATATTCTCATGTGTGTGTTGTTTTTGATTTCAACACAAGAGTTTTGGTTTAAGCACCAAGCCACCATTAACTCTGTTGATTTCTTAAGCAATTACATTAAAGGAAGGTTTAAGTTGAAAGACACCTTCCATTATGCATGATAAAATATCAATCAAGTAAGACATATTATTACAACCTAGTGGGGGATTGTTGTATATATATAGGTATATACAGTGGTGGAGCTAGAAATTTATCTTTGGGAGGGCCATATATATATATATATAGTGTTTGTGTTTGTGTATATGAAATGTAAAATAGTAATGTACAATACTTCATAACTGAATATGTGCTATAAATAAAAATATATTTAATTAAAACTAAACAATCATGAGACAAGATTGAAAAAACAATATAATATCTTTAATCAACTATGAAATACAATAATATAAAAGTTAAACATCTTTGTCAAAAACATGTGTATATACTGTTTATAATATATTGATTATTATAATAATAAAAAATATATTATAAAGAATATAAAAAAGAAAGGAAAAAAAAGTAAAAAAAAAAAAAAAAAAAATAAAAACAAAAGCAACTGCAAATACCTTGAAAGAGTTAAAAACAATAGGCATAGGTCAGCCGGTCTCACTCTCAACTAGGGGCATAGTCATAGATAGAGCACTGTACATTGCACAGACTCAGTTAGGGATGAGGGGCCCGCCATGGCACGAAGCTTCACAAATTGAGTTACAAGTGAGAGGCCCACGGTGTTGAGTCACTAACAATGACAGTGACAAATTGAGTCACTCTTTCTTATCTTGTTTGAACACATAGTTTAATACACTACTAAATAACTTTTACCTTTAATCAAAGGGAGGAAAAGGAAAGAACTGAAATCTAAAAAGATTAACAAAAAAAAAAAAAAAAAAAAGAAGAAGAAGAAGAA
>NW_027069722.1:851616-914535 GCF_002906115.3 Quercus suber | reverse complement strand
GGGGGGGGGAGTGGGGCAAGACCCCCTTCCGTCCTCAAGTGGCTCCGCCATTGGATATATATAAGGATAGGTTGTAATAATGATATAAGATTGGAGAGTATTCATTTGTAAAATGAATAAAGTGGAAAATTCGAGTACTGAAATTTTCTTTGTGAAAATTCAAGTTCCATATATATATATATATATATATATGAAAATGTGTTTATTGAGAGGACATAACCTTTCATATTGGATATATATCGAAAGTACCTTTTGATGAAAAAGTGTCTATTAAAAGGACACAACCTTTTATTTTGGATATATATCAAAAGTGTCTTTTGACCAAAAGGTACCTCTTAAATGAAAAGATACCTATTAAATGAAAAGGTACCTATTGAAGGGTTATAATCATTTGGGTATAAATAGTGGCTTATATTCACTTGATAACTACTTTTTCTCTCCCAAAAAGTTAGTTTCTAAGAAACACAAAAAATGCTATGGATATTCTCCAAAATTGCTATTTGTAAAACCCAATAAACTTAGTTGTATCCTAGGGACAAGTTTGTAGAAATCCTTTATCAACTTGCATATGGAGACAAATATTGTCTAAGGATAACATTCAATTGTGCCACTAAGTCAATCACTAATTTCTTTACTTGATGTGTTCATTTTGTTCTTTTATTATTACTCCTTGATTTGGTGAAACCCCCCACAAGGGACAGCCAAATCACACTAGAATATTATTCGTTCTTTGTATAAGGTTTGGGAAGCATGTAAATTCAGAACTCGATATCTTAATTTTCATAGACTTGAAGTTTTGGAAGGACTTGAAAAGAATCTTTTGAACTTAGAAGGTTGGGAAGATTCCAAACCTGCCTTACTTAACCTATTATCCTTTTATGATATTGAAATACTTTCCCTAATCTGTTACATGAAGTCAACAATATTTAAGGCATTATTTTCAGGCTCATGTTATTAATATCTTGACAGATCATCCATTAAAGAAGGTAATGAACAAGTTGGAGGCCGCAAGACGACTAATCCAATGGGCCATAGAACTTAGTGAGTTCGATGTCAGGTACTAAGCAAGAAGCACGATAAAAGCACAAATATTGGCAGATTTCATTGCAGAGTTCACTCCGAGTCAAGGGGATCTAGACGAGCTAGACGAAGCTCAGAGATGGGTTGTCCATGTGGATAGATTGTCTACACTACATGCAGGAGGAATATGAGTTATTTTGCAGTCCCGGGAAAAAGGCGAGTTAAAGTACAAGGTTCTTTTTCAATATCCAGCAACCAACAATGAAGTGGATTATGAAGCCTTTTTTAAAGGGCAAGCATTGGCAAAGTCGTTGGGGGCAGAATCAATACTCGTCTAAGGCAACTCTTAGCTGGTTATGGGTCAAGTGAACGAAACATATGAAGCTAAGGAAGAGTGAATGAAGAAGTATCTTAATAAGGTAAGACACCTTGTGAAAAGATTTAAAGAAGCTAGTTTCATTCAAATCCCAAGAGAAGAAAACATGGAAGCAGACGCCTTATTGAAGGAAGCCTCAACGAGTGAAACAATAGACGAGTTTGATGAAATTCAATATATGCCAAGCATAGATCTTCTAAAGGTACAACAGATAGAAGGTGAAGAATATTGGATGACCCCAATAGTAGTTTACTTAAAGGATGGAAGGCTTTCAGAGGGAAAGGACGAGGCCAAAAAGCTAAGAATTAGATCAGCCAGGTATGTCCTTATGGATGAGGTGTTATACAAACGAGGCTTTTCTCAGCCTTATCTAAGGTGTTTAGCTCCAGACGAGGCAAACTATGTGCTGAGGGAAGTTCTTGAAGGAGCATGTGGAAACCATTCAGGTGCAAGGGCACTAGTCCATAAAGTCATCCATGCAAGTTATTACTGGCCAACTATTCAAGCAGATGCATAGGCTTACGTCAAGGTGTGTGATCAATATCAATATTTTAGTAATATCCCTAGGCAGCCATCAAAGTATATCACCCCGATGATGGCCTCATGGCCTTTTGCACAATAGGGATTAGATATCTTGGGTCTTTTTCTACTTGGAACCAGGCAGGTGAAATTTTTAGTAGTAGGAATTGACTACTTCACTAAGTGGGTGAAAGTAGAACCCTTAGTAAAGATCACACAGCAGAATGTTAAGAACTTCGTTTGGAAGAACATTGTATGCATGTTTGGGGTGCCTAGGGTGTTGATAATGGACAACAGACAACAATTTGATAACACACTTTTCAGGGACTTTTGCGAACACTTTGGAATTCAAAATCATTATTCCTCACCTGCCCACCCATAAGCAAATAGCCAGGCAGAAGTGGCAAACCGATCTTTGTTGAAAATCATTAAGACTCAGCTTAAGGGGGCAAAGGAAGTGTGGGCAGAAGAATTACTAGGAGTTTTATGGGCCTATGGGACGACTGTGAGAACCCCTACAGGGGAAACTCCTTTCAAGCTATCCTATGGAAGTGAAGCAGTGATACCTGCAGAAGTGCATATGGCCAATCACAGGGTGATGAAGTATGAAAAGGAGGATAATGAAAAGTAACTCCGCCTTAACCTTGATCTAATAGACAAGGTAAGGATGGATGTGGAGCAAAGGACAGCAAGGTATAAAAACCTTACGGCCAGACAATATGATGCAATGGTGAAACTCAGGCGCTTCAACATAGGGGACCTCGTCTTGAAAAGGGTCTCTTTGGCAACTAGAAACCCAGCTCATGGGAAATTGGGACCCAATTGGGAAGGACCCTACATGGTTATTAATTGCAAAGACAAGGATCGTATTACTTGGAAGCCCTAGACGGGAGAAAATTGGAGCACCCTTGGAATTTTGAGCACCTAAGAAGGTATTATTAGTAAAATATCAGCCTAGAAGAGCATTATCTTGGATGAGATCACCTAAGATGTTGTCACTCTGGACGAGCCAAAGTTTATGTTGCTTTCTATTGCATATGTGTTAACATTATATGTTATGTTTTAACTCCTTAAGAGTGTATTAGTTTTTAAACTAACTATGGACGAAGTCATGAACTTAGATATTTGTTTGTATTTATAATTCCCTAAAAAGGCACTAACTTCTAAGCATGTGCCATACTTGTGGACGATGTTTATATTATGAATATGTGGTTTGGATTTTCAATGCATGTAATATATAAATCTAATCTCCATAATTTCATCCACAAGAAGGCTAAGGCCTAAAGACCAATGAAAATCTCTAGATGCAGGGAAGTAACGTCTATAAGCTTTCTTCGAAATAAGGATAAAGCAAAGAAAAACAAGCTCAAGGCATATTCATCCAAACAATGGACGAAGTAAAGCTTTAAATGTGTTAGTCCAGCCCATGGACGAGGAAATACGTGCGCAAGAATATTTAAAGTCCATAGGACAGGACACCAGCTAAAACAATCCAATCTTTGGACGAGTAAAAAGTTGTGCCTTAAAGATAAACCTTATGGACGAAAAATAAAACCAACTGCCAAGTCTGAGAACGAGTAAAGCAGGAAAAACTAGTGCCATTCACAAGACGAGTTATACTTGCAAAATACAAAGAATGGTAAAGGATATTAAACATGAAGGAATCCTTGTCATGGACGAGCCACACTTGAAACCGATATACTTGATGATAAAAAAAAAAATAAATAAATAAAAATTTGCCATACAACAACATGTTTAATAGTAAATGAAAGAGTAATGAAAATAAAACTTTCATTCATAAAGTTTAAAAAGGGTAGACGACCACCATCCAAAATCCTTATAAAATAAAAAATCCTGAAAGGCAATTGTTTGGAAGCTCGTCCTAAGTGATATAGACAAGTGAAATGTAAACATAATTTTAAATGGTCCTAAACAATGGACCTCATAAAAAAAAATACAAAGACAAAAGGAAACTAAAATTAAAGTTCTCTTCATTGTGGGGGATCATTTTCAATATCCTGGGCGGGTTGAGTAGTGGCATCGTCTTCAATATTGATATCCTCGGAGCTTGTCTGGATGAGAAAGCTTGCAGCAGCAGCAAGGTTAAGTTTGATGGAGCTAAAGTCAACTTCAGGGAAGTTTTCTATAGCGACCATTCGAAAATCTTCAAAACCCGTTGCATAATTGGTGTCTAGCAAATTAGTGAACTGTTTGGATGCTTTAAACTCCACTACTGCGTCTTCTTTTGCCTTGGTAAGAAAGGTACTCAACTCGTTATTCCTCTTTTGAAGGTGGTCAAAACGAGTATCCTTCTCAACAACATCAGCTCTTAGCTCTTCAACCAGATTTTGCAACTCCTTAGCCTCATCTTTGGCCTTGGCCGCCACCTCAGCCTAACCCTTGCAGTCATCCTTGACCTTTTGGATCCTTTTCTCAAGCAAGATCCTCGTCTTGTCTATCTCCGTGGCCTGCCTGGATGTAGTTCTGAACTTTGACATGGCTTACACAAGTGATTAAAGAGTTCTGGTAAAACAAGACGAGGTAAAACATGTTACTAAAACAAGACGAGGTAAAAGAGATTACCTTGAAAAGATCGTGAACACCAGAATGATCAAATTCTTTCAAGGACATGTCATAGCACGCAGCCACGTCCTCACCAGTTATAGCCTTTTTAAACCTCTCCCAAGCCAAGTCTTCATTTTTCAGAAGGTTCATAGGGACCCTCTGGGGAAGTTAGGACAAGGTGGGAGCAGTGGTCTTGGCAAGAGTGACATCAATGGGGATGGTAGAGTCAACATCAACAATTGGGATGGACTGCTGGGAAGGAGGAAGATTAGGCCTAACAGTCTCAGGCCTGGACAATCCCTGCTTCGCCTTCTTCCCTCGACAACTGGGAAGGTTTCCCAAGTCTAGCGTCTTGTGCAAAGTTTTTCTTTTGTCTCCAGTAGAAGGACGAGACAAGGATTGAGCCTCAGGCCTGGTTGCCCCATCCACCACCTCCTTCCCCTTATTCTCTTTCATAGTTGCCATCCCTAAGAGAAAAGCATAAAGTGTTAGTCAAAAAGTATGTCAAATAATACTTAGGAAATTTCTAAGTATAAAAAGAAGACTTATGTCTACGAATAGTGAGCTTGTGAGCAAGGGCTTCAATAGACAGCTCAGGACCAAGTTCCCACGTAGCTAGACGTTGAAAGGTCACCAACGAGTGGAAACTCCTATCAGCGTGTAGATGAGCTCTGTAGACGTGGTCACAGTAGAATTTACTCAAAGAGGGTCATCCAATAGCTAAAAAAAAAATAAAAAAAAATAAAAGAGAGAGAAAGAGAGAGAGGGAGAGAAAATAGGGTTAGACGATTGCAAGCAAAAGATAGAAACACTTAAAACAAACAATAAAAGAAAACATAACATACCTTCAGGATGAATGTTGCCTAACTCTTTAGTGTATGGGGCAAATGTGTCCCTGCCAACCTCAATAGGGTGCCTAGACCAGAAACCGAAGACGAAGAAAAACTCCATCTTCCAGTTTCTGTCAGATGTAACCAATGACTTAATTAATCCATAGTCATTACCCCTTACTGTAAATTGATAAAAGCCTAGGGATTGATTGATTTCTGAGGGTTTGTAACAATAGAGGAACTCATCCATAGTGAGAGGACAATCCCCTTCAAATGCTTCCTTCCACAAAACTTGCATAGAGACAATCGGCCTCCATGCATTAGGGTTAAGTTGACACACTCCTAAACCTAACCTAGTAAGTAACTCTCTAGCAAAAGTATTTAAAGGTAACCTAAGCCCCCTTAAAAGATAAGCTTCATAAATGCCTATCCCAAAATGAGGTTGGTAACACCACTCTCCATAAACAACTAACTTAGGGTTGAGGTCGTCTGGGATCTGGTACCAACTCCTAAGTGCTGTAAGCCTCCTCTCATCTGTTTTAGAAGGAATACCTACAGCACAACTGTACACAGTTTCTACTTCATCTAAAGGAGAAGACGAACGAATAATCGTTAAGGTGCTAGCCCCGGAAGCTGCCCTCGTCCTAAGATGTTCCTAAAGAACCTCAAGAGGAACTCCAGGAACACCAAAGGTGTATTCCTCATCCGTGGTGTTACCACTACTACTACTGTTGCTACTAGAGCCACTATAACTAGTGGAGTCATGGTACTCGTCTATAGCTTTATCTACACTATTACTAGATAAGGAGACAACAACTTCAGACATGTTGAAATTTGAAGGAAAACCTAAGAATGAGGATGAGGAGAATACCTGGCTTTAGACGGAGGAGAACTAAGGACAAGGAAACACTTCTAGACGAGGTGCTAAGACGACAAGTGTCAAAGAAGAAAATCTTAGAAATGTGAGGGGTAGGAGAGGGATTCTACTATTTATAGGCAGTAGAATTTGGCATTTGAAACGACGTGACCAACCAAAAGATGACACGTGGCACACTCCTTGAAAAAATAAATTGACGCGACCAGTCACTAATAAGATCATGACACGTGGCATACCTAACCCTTGACATAAGGACACACGTCCCAAGAAGTAGTGTTATGCTATATAGTACCCTTGGCGACCCCTAGACAAGGGGGCAACTGATGGTGAACTAAGAATTGATGAACTCCAGACTCATCCATAAGAGTCGTTCAGGCCAGGAAGACAAGAGTAGCTATGCTTAACAAAACAGTTGTCCATGAGGATTGTACCAAGACGATCCCCAACACTTGGAAAAATTCCAAGGAAGTTTATCTACACAAACAAGTAAATTAAACCACGTGTTATTATTCCAAGGCATGAGTAAAACCCCAATTCATCACTATATCTTCCTACAAAGTACTTAACTACCAATAACAGTTATAGAAGATGAAATATGATAACTCCCATAGCAGTTGTGAAAGTTATCCTTGAACCCTCTAACTTCCTCAAATACAGGGGAAGTTACAAGTCAAATAACCACTCTAAGAGCATACTATATAAACACACCATTCGGACCATTCGGACTAGATGAAGATAGGTTTTGACAATTCCTAAAAAGTTGGTGTGCACACCGAAAATGAGGCTAATGGGCTGGGCCTCATTCGGGCTCACAACTTATTTGTATGGTGAGTTTGAATTTCCTACTTTGGGTCGTTTTCGGCACAGAGACTCAATGAGATCACTTTTCTTTCCCTATGTTGCTTCCTTCTTTTCTCCGCTCTCCCTATTTCTTTAGAATCTCCTTTCTCCCTTTACCCTCTATTTCTCTCTCTTTCTTTCATAAACCTTCCAACCCCCTTCTTCCTCTAACCTCTTATATTTATAGCTCTGAGTTAGTGGGGAGGCTATGATTACCCTCCTGGTTAGTGCAATAGGAGGTCCAATATTGTCAATCATAAGTGGGCGGTTAGGTGGGAATGGGATAAGGTGAGAGTGGCCTTGGAACTTGGTTCCCACTCCAGCAGTCATGCCCGGTTGCAGTGCTTTTGGGTACTGCTGGGTACACTAACAATGATATGTTCGGACATTATTCTTCCTTTATTGTCCAGTAATGGTCCCCTGAGCAAGGATCTAGTGATGAAACCTAGCCTTGCAATCCGTGTGGGCTTAGACTAGGATCTTGGGTAGAGAAATATTGGGGCCATGGGCCACACTATTGTGTCAGAACTTAAGGCCTAAGTGGGCTTCGGCACCACAGGGCCGTACATCAGCCCCCCCTTGATTCATGCCCGGCTAACGGGAAGAATCAAGGAGCCCAGTGAGCACATTCGTTTGAGAAGGTTAACAGGCAAAAGCTAGGGCGATTCCAAAAACCCATTAATGCGCCCTTAAAAGATGCGCTGCTTTGGATCGTTTGGTTCAGTAGTCATCATTATCTGACGGCTTGCGAACCAAAGAGGCGCGTGTGTCAGTGGGCATTGGCATCCGTTCAAATTCCTCGTTAATTGAGCCACATTACGGTTGATTAGACGCCGCTCTTCCCTCCTTGGCCTCTATAAATAGTTCGCCCCAAATCATTTCTCCATTTTTTCTTTTACTTTCTTCTTTTTGAATTTTCTCTCTGCCGAGCATCCATCTGTGCATTTACTTGCCCACCCAAAGCCCTCTTTGCTTCCTTAGAGCCTAAAGTAAGTCTCCTACTTCTTCCTTTTACTTCAGCAGCTTTCTTCGAGTTTCTTTCTTCAATTTTTAGACTTTAAGATGGGGTATGCTTTTCTCCTAAACATCGCGGCGTCTTTAGCCACTTTTAGGCAGAAGTTTGACATTCCTGATGATGTGGAGGTGGCATATTGCCACGAGAGCGAATTTGACCTCCATAGAGGGGAACAAACTGCTTTCTTTCCTTTAATGGCAATCCTGGAGGGTGGGGTTAGGTTCCTCGTGGACCCTCTCTTACTCGATACACTTAGGTACTATAGGTTGTACCCCGACCAACTCCCCTTCCAACTTTTACCGGATAGTCAGTTGTGTCAGTAGGTTGAACCATACGTTTGGTTTACAATTAAACTACCACAATATAAACCACTTGTACAGTCTGTGTGGGAATAAGAATACCAACTATTATTTAAAGGTTAGAGATAAGTGGGTACAACTGATATCATGCCTACCTGACTCCAATAGGAATTCAACTGGGGAGTTCGTACGAGTGCGCGGCAACTGGTTTGTCGGGGATATCCCCTACCCCTTCTCATGTCTAGAAGTGGGTTCGTATTGACTTCTAACTTGATTGTCTTTCTCTTATAGTTATGTTACTTACCTTAATACTAATGTGATGTTCCATCCATACATACATTCAATATTTCTTCATTTATTTATTATTGTCTTTCTTTTCTCCCCCTTTTTTTTAGACAGTAAATTATTCACCCCGGACATCATGGTGGTCCATGTGAGGGATTTGAACTTTATACTCAGGTCAGAAATATTCGTTCACTGGGGCGGACAACTTCGAGCGTCCCATCTTATTCTCGAAGTCAAATCGGTCTACTCCACTTGGCAGCCCTTTAAACAAGCGCTTTTAGTAGACAGTCCCCTTCTATCTTACATTGATGTTCGACACGTAAATTTTTTGCTGTCGAACTTTACGGTAGGAGAAGCCTAGGAACAAGGTCGACGATGCACTTGTTTGGATGAGCTCGCCCCGCTTAGGGACGAATCGACAGAGCACGTGTCCCAACGCTTGAGAGCAGGGAACAGAGGAGTCCATGGTGAGAAGGTTGCAGTGGTTCACTGTCGCGGTAATCCTTCACTCACTAGCTTTCTATCAGTCTTTGTATGCATATATTATTTATTATTTCCATTGTCAACATGTATACATATGCATACTTATTTTTATCTTCTGCCGTACTAACACCAGAGGTTTCATTAGGCCGCCCAGCTGGCTCACATTCTCGATGGACGTCTGAAGGAACTTTCCAAGGATGTCGACCGGGAAAGGGTGGCCAACGAAGCGGCTACCAAGACAGCGAAAGAAAGGACAAAGGCCGCCGAAGCTGCCGAGAAGAAGGCCACTGCCGCAGAGAAGGCTAAAGCGCTGGTGGAGAATAGGTGTGCGAAACTTTTAGTGAAGCAGAACGAAGCAAATGTAAAATTAGCCAAGGTGGAAAGTCTGAATATTGCTCATGTTGAGGAACTCACTGATCTGAGGGTAGCATTGGGGGCTGCCAAAGAAAAATGGTACCATGAAGGGTTTACCGACACGAAAAATTCTATGGAGCTGGTTGTGAATGAAGCTCAGAAATTGGGTTTTGAAGTTAGTTGGTTGGTAGCCTTGTAGGCCATGGGGGTTCCCGAAGATTCTCCTCTTAGAGAACCCGGCCAAATACCCTTCCCTAGTTTTACTTCGGCTGCACAGAACCCCCTGGCGCCCGCTAATGAAAGGGACACGGCAAGCTTTAGGGAACTAGTGGAGCAAATAGACGCTTATGTGGAAATGGATGATGCGGAGGTCACCAGTGTCCCTCGCCCTACCAATCAGCGCAGTGAAGATATAGCTCAGCACCTCACCGACCAACAACCAACCGAGCCTGCTGCCCAGACGCAACCCGCAGATTATCAAACTTAGATGCCAAACAAGATCACTACTGTTTTTAGCTTATGTTTTCATCACGTTTTTCTTTTTTACTTGGTTTGCCTATGTCACTAGGATGTGGTGACTAAACAATCATTACTTTGCCTTGTTTTAACTTTTTCATGGTCACTGAGCTTTGGTGACAGAACAACAGTTTCGTTTTTAAGCATTTATTTTACTTATGTGAGGTTTATTTGCTGAACGCTTGCCTCAATTGTTTTCATAAAGGCTTATTATCATGTTATCTTCCTTGTCATATTCTCCTATTTTTCGTGCATGGATATTTTCCTAATGATCAATAATATGTATGATGTAGAAAACCGAGACATAAGTTCTCGTCCCCAGACAATGTTTAATGTGATGATCTCATGTTATCTTCCTTGTCCTTAGAATACTTCCCACCTGCTTGGTGATGGTAATCAAACCGGGCAGTAGGTTTTTGTCCTTAGGATATTTTTTAACATTAAGGTTTCCACCTGCTCGGTGATAAAGATTGAACCGAGCAGTAGGCTTCTGTCCTTAGGATATTTTTTAGCGCTAAGGTTTTCACCTGCTCGGTGATAGTGATCGAACTAGGCAGCAGGCTTCTCGTCTAAGTTTTCAAATAATACACTCCTGCACTAGCGATGGCAGTAACTCTATAGGGCCCTTCCCAGGTTTGTGCTAACTTTCTAGTGTTTGTATCTCGCATTCTCCCCACCGCTTTCCTTAGCACCAAATCCCTAATGCTAAATTGCCTTGTCTTTACACCTCGGTTATAACACCGAGCAAGTTTTTGTTGATATTCTGCCAGCCGTATAGTCACCGATTCCCAGCACTCCTCCAACCAGTTCAAACGCTCCGCTATCAACTCATCATTTTGGGCAGGGTCGAATCCTACTACCCCCACGCTGCAAAGGTTTATCTCGACTGGTATTACTGCTTTGGCCCCGTACGTCAAGGAAAACGGGATGTCACCCTTGGATCTCCTGGGGGTGGTTCAATACGCCCACAAAATATTAGGTAGCTCCTCAACCTACCTCCCTTTCGTGCCATCCAATCTCTTCTTTAGCTTGTTCAGGATCACCTTGTTGGTGGCCTCGGCTTGACCGTTACTTTGTGGATAGGTTGGTGTGGAATACTTGTTTTTGATGTCGAGATCACTACAAAAGGCACGGAAAGCTTTGCTGTCAAATTGCAGCCCATTATCAGATATCAGTGAGTCTAGCACCCCAAACCTGGTGACTATGTTTCTCCATATAAATTTTTTGACATCCATGTCACGAATGTTAGCTAAAGCCTCTGCCTTTGCCCATTTGGTGAAGTAATCTACAGCCACTAACACAAATCTTTTGTTGTCGGTTGCTCGGGAAAAAAGGCTGAGAATATCCAATCCCCATTATGCAAAGGGCCAGGGACTACTAACCGGGTTCAGGTGACCTGCTGGCTGATGGATCAGTAGAGCATGCTTTTGACATGTTTGCACTTTCGTACGTATTCGGTGGCGTCCTTCTGCATCTGTGGCCACCAAAATTTCTAAGTCATTGCTTGATGTGCCAACGAGCGCCCCGCTACATGACTGCCGCACACTCTGCCATGAAGCTCGGCTAGAAGTTCACTCACCTTACCTGGGTGCAGAGCTAAAAGGTACGGCCCCCCAAAAGATCTTCTATACAGCTGGTGATCTGCCGATAACCAATATTGAGGCGCTACTCAACGAACCCTTCTGGCTACCTTCTCGTCACCCGAGATTCGATCCTCGGCCAGGAATTCAATGATTAGGTCCATCTAGCTTGGCTCAATCGCTTGAATCACGACTACATTGACCCTCTCTTTACCAACGCTATTTGTCACACAAATGCTCGGTTCTGGTATTAGTTCTACCTTGATCAGCCAAGGGACCTCTTCTACCGTTGACGATGCTAACGTGGCTAAGGAGTCAGCATGTCTATTCTGTGCCCGGCCCACTTGGGACACCTTCACTGTGCCAAACTTGTTTATAACTTGCATCGTCGACTACAAGTACGCCTTCATCCGGGGGCCTCGGGCTTCAAAGATTCCTTAGACTTGGTTAACAACCAACCGAGAATTCGAATATACTTCCACGTCCCGAGCTCCCATTTCCAAAACCACTCTCAATCTGGCAAGTAAGGCCTCGTACTCGACCTCATTGTTAGAGGCTCTAAACCCCAACCTAAAAGAATGCTCCAACTGTATCTCTTCGAGGGTGATAACAACGATCCCGGCTCTGGCCCCCAAGACACTCGACGCTTCGTCCACAAATACCTTTCACGGGCGACTCTCAACATGATAGACCATCTCCCCATCATTCTTAGGAGAAAACTCCACAACAAAATCAGTGAGGACCTGCCCCTTTACTGAATTTTGTGGCCTATAATGCATGTCAAAGGAACCCAGCCGAGTCCCTCACTTAGCTATTCGGCCTGTGAAGTCTGACCTCTTCAACAACAACTGCAAAGGATACTCAGTTAGGACATACACCGTATGGGCCTGAAAATATTGTGGCAACTTCCTCGTAGCATGTATTAGGGCTAGCACTAACTTTTCTAAGGGCAAGTACCTCGTTTCGGCATCAACTAAAGTCTTACTGATGTAATACACGGGCTGCTGCACTCCTTGGTCCCTGAGCAGAACAGCACTAACTGCATGATCGGACACCAACAAGTACATGAATAAATCCTCCCTGGGCTCTAGGGCTATCAACATAAGCTCTTGCATTAAATACTTCTTTAAATCTCAGAAGACCTTATCACATTCCTCGTTCCACTAAAATCCTTTCCACTTCTTCAGAAGCCGGTAGAATGGTATGCAACGATCAGCGAATTTGGAAATGAATTGGTTAAGGGTGGCAAGCATTCCTATCAATACTTGCATTTCTTTCAGATTGCTCGGTGGCTTTAGATGCTTTACGGCCTCTATTTGTTCCGAGTTTACCTCTATTCCCCTATTAGTGATCAGATATCCCAGGAATTTACCAGCCCCCACACCAAAAGCACACTTCTCGGCATTAAGGCGTAACTTATGTCGCCGAAGAATTTCAACCACCTCTCAGAGGTCCTCTATGCGTCACACCTGCTGCCTACTTTTTACCACCATGTCATCAATGTAAACTTCAACCGTCCGTCCTATCTTATCTCGGAACATCCTCGTCATCATCCGCTGGTAGGTGGCCCCGGCAATCTTTAACCTAAAAGACATCACAATGTAGTGATAGTTGGCATTCGGGGAGATGAATGCTGTCTTCTCTCGATCTTCAGGGGCTAGGGCAATCTGGTGATACCCCTAAAAGGCATCTAAAAAGCTCATTCTCGGGTGTCTGTACATGGCGTCTACCAATTGGTCAATCTTCGGCATTGGCAACGGGTTTTTCGTGTATGCTCGGTTCAAGTCAGTAAAATTTATGCAAACCCTCAACTTGTCGCTCTTCTTCTTCACTACCACGGTGTTTGCCAACCATTCTGGGAAATAGATTTCCCTTATTGCCCCAGCCTCTTTCAGCCTTTGAACTTTCGCTTTTACTGCCTCGACATGCTTCCTAGCTGATCTCTTCGGTTTCTACTTCTTAGGAGGAAATGAGGAGTCTATGTTAAGTCTATGAACGATGAAGTTGGGATCCACCCCAAGCACCTCATATGGACTCCATGCAAACACATCCACATTCTGTATAAGGAATAGTAACATCTCTACCTTCTCCTGATCCTTCAGGCCCTCTCCTACTTGGAAGTGCCTACCTACATTCGGCAATATTCTTACTTTCACCATCTGCTTGGCACATCCAACTCCCTTTTCTTCTTGAGAATTCTGTAATTGCTATAAAGGAATCTGTGGTGACAGGTCCATTTGCTCGGCTTTCTCCTTCTGGTCGGTCCTCTCTCCCTTCCAATCTGCTAAGGCGACCAAGCACCGTCTAGCCATCCGCTGGCTGCCTTGTAACACAGCAATGCCCTGCTTCTTTGGAAACTTGACTTTTATGTGTAGGGTAGACGGGACAGCCCTCATTGCATGAATCCATGGTCTTCCTAGTATTGCCGTGTACAGGGAGAACGAAGCAATTACTATAAACGTTACCACCATTTCCTTGCCTTCCATATTCACGGGCAAAGAAATTTGCCCCTCGGGAACCATTACTTTGTCGTCGAACCCGACCAAGGGTGTACTGTACCTTGAGATGTCTTCATTCTTCAGTCCTAACCCCCTAAATAAGTTTGGGTACATCATGTCAACCCCGCTCCCTTAGTCTATCATCACCCTCTTTACTAAGAAACCACTTATCCGAGTTGTGACTACTAATGCATCGTCATGTGGTTGTACCATTCCTTCTAAATCATTATCATCAAAGGCGATGGGCTCCCGGGCAAGTTTTATCTTCTTCCTGGGCAACTGCATGTCCGAGCTACCAACCACTGATTCTACAGCCATTACTCCTTTCTTTCTCATTACGGTGAGGCACCTCAGGGCAGCATGGATAACATTAATTATCTCTAGAGGAGGCAGAAGGGGGTTCCCCCTGTTTGGAGCGGCTTGCCCCGTTCCTTGGTCTCTTGCATCTATCATGAACTCCTTTAGATACCCAGCCTTGACAAGCTACCCGAGATGATCCCTCAACACTCGGCATTGCTCAGTAGTGTGGCCTTTATTTTAGTGGTAAGTGCAATACAAGTTCTGATTCCTCCTAGATGGGTCACCACCCATCTTGTTTGGCCACCTAAGGTACAACTCATGCTTAATATTGTTTACAATCTTGTGCACTGGTTCCTTAAATGTTACGTTTACCTCCCCTACTTACACTTTGGGCTCCTAAATCCTCAAATTCCCCCCGATCTTGGGTAAAAAGCCACTTTGCCGAGGACGATTAATTATTGGGGCTTTACCTTTGCTTTGTAGCCGATCATCTTCCAACTGTTTATATTCTTCGATGTGCCTCATTAGCTGCCTCATGTCCTCAGGGGGCTTCTTAGTTAGCGATTCCCTTAATCCAGAATCTTCGGGCAATTTCATCCTAAAAGTACTTATAGCAATTTTTTCGTTTCCTCCACTGATCTCGTTGTAAAGCTCCCGTACTAGCCAGCGTAACTGCGAAGGGTTTTCCCAACCCTCATTTTCATGGACAACAATGCATCTACTGGTTGTGGTACCCGGCTATAAGTAACAAATCGGATTCCGAACTTCTGTATCAGCTTGGCGAAATTGTGGGTGGAACCCTTCTGTAACCCATTAAACCNCAGACGGCTCATTGCATCCAAGGGTCGCATTGTGGGGTTGTCGTTCCTTCCGGGGAGTCCGAACCTCGATCTCCATATTCCCGCGAACGTGATCGGCTCGGTCGTCGTCAGCGGGATTCCTGTGAATTTGAACTTTCTCGGTGATGGTGGGATCCAGACTGATTGGACCCCGTCTCATGTCGTTCTTCCTTAGTACGAGGTCTTCTTTCTTGGTTGCCTCGATCCATTTTGCGGTGCCTGTTATCTACTTCCAACTCCAAATCTCTCACCAGCCTGCGCAGCCGTTCAAGTTCTTCATCCTTTCGTCAAATTGCTTGTGCCCTGAAGCATTGGATACTGTTCGTTGTGTCTGATATGACCCCTTTCCGAGGCCAGAACGTTCTTCCTTTTACTCGTGATCCCTATCTTCGCACCTCTTCTGCCTCCGTTCTCGCTAGGAGGATCCCTGAGAAGATCCCACCGAGCCACTTTCAGCGTCACTCCCAGAACGTCTTCCCGACGTCTCCTCGTGCATGAGTCTCAGTTAAACCACTGCCTTGTAGGAGATTCCCACAGACGGCGCCAATTGTGCACATTGAAAATGAGGCTAATGGGCTGGGCCTCGTTTGGGCTCACAACTTATTTGTATGGTGGGTTTGGATTTCCTACTTTGGGTCGTTCTCTACACAAAGACTCAATGAGATCACTTTTCTCTCTCTACGTTGCTTCCCTCTTTTCTCCGCTCTCCCTCTTTCTCTAGAATCTCCTTCCTCCATTTACTCTCTGTTTCTCTCTCTTTCTCTCCCTAAACCTTCCAACCTCCCTTCTTCCTCCAACCTCTTATATTTATAGCTTTGAGTTAGTGGGGGAGGCTATGATTACCCTCCTGGTTAGTGCAATGGGAGGTCCAATATTTTCAACCATAAGTGAGTGGTTAGGTGGGAGTGGGATGAGGCGAGAGTGGCCTTGGAACTTGGTTCCCACTCCAACAGTCATGCCCGGCTGTGGTGCTTTTGGGTACTGCTGCGTACACTAACGATGATATGTTCGGACGTTATTCTTCTTTTATTGTTCGGTAATGGTCCCCCGAGCAAGGATCTAGTGATGAAACCTAGGCTTGCAATCCGCATGGGCTTAGACTGGGATCTTGGGTAGAGAAAGACTGGAGCCATGGGCCATACTGTTGTGTCAGAACTTAAGGCCTAAGTGGGCCTGGGCACCACGGGGCCGTACAGTTGGAATTTCAGAATGTTAAAGATAAACTAACTTAAGCATCAGAGGGTTTTTGGCCGGTGCACTCTAGTCACCTTTGATAGTGTGTTTCCTTTTTCAGGCATTCCAAAGAGTGGTTAGATTTTTGAAGCTTGGAGCATTCAGCCTATTGATTTTCAGTGCATCATCATAATTAAAGTTCAATTTTAGCATGAGTAATTGGTACTATTTATTTTAGTAGTAACTCCTTTTAGATTTTAACTACACAATTATTTGTATTATATTATATTTTGGTATTTCAAACATCATAGTAACTATACACGCAGTCTCATGCGGTTTCTCGGAAGAATCTTGGCTTAGAAAAATGACTAAGAGCATCAGCAATAATAGAGTTGTTAATAAGATGAGTTATTAGTTCTTATATATGATCTTCGATTCTCACCCAAAAAAAAAAAAAAAAAGACTAAGATAGAAATGAGATTTGGTCAGGGACGGAGGCATACTTAGGCTTTCAAAAAATTTTTTTCTTAAAATTACTAGCATAGATATAGGTACTACTTTTAGCAATTTTGTTATTTAAATTACACTTTGCCTCCCTAAATAATATAGTTGATTCTTTTAAAAGTAATACTATAATTACAAATTTTTCTACAACATTTTTACAAACTATTGAGGTACAAATTATTACTAGTTCACATCCGGGCTTGCCATTTACATCACTTTTTTACTTATCAATAATCACTCATCATATCAATAACTGGTTAAAAAATTTGTGACTCTAACATTTTTCCTCTTTTTAAGGACTACAAAAAAATTTATACATCTAAAATCTAAAACAAAATATACAAGCCCAAAACAATTAGTCCAACAACAAAAATTGACAATAACAAAGCTATAAAAAAAAAAAAAAAAAAAAATACTCAACGGCTAATAATAAAGCTAGAGGACAACAATAGAGTTGCCCCCCTAACTCCAAGTTCTAGTTTCGTCATTGGATTTAGTTGACAGTTGATACAATGCAGCCAATTTTATTTTTATCTCATATATACTATTGCATGAATATTTTTTATCACTTGGTTGAGTAATATATATATATATATATATTTTATTTTATTTTATTTTTTTCCAAATAGGTTAAGCAATATCTAATTTTAGGCAATGAAGGAGTCAGTATTCTCAATGACACATTACCAGGATTAGTAATCCTTATATGAGATCTAAATTGTATATCAATTTTAATATTTTATCGATTCCCTTATTACCTCAAACCCATACCATACTTTAACCTTGCCTTCTAGTTCTCACCAAGTTAAGACAGTTTAAAAATATAAAATATTTAAAAAAAAAAAAATACTTGTGATCGTTTAAACCTTTAAGACAATTTTATTTTATAAGTGTCATTATCTTTATCGAATCTTTGCAAAGTGAATAGTTTTTTCTTCGGTTAACCAACCAAATAATTGACTACATCATAACAAGAGAATCCATCAATGCTATTATCTTTAACAAAATACAGCTATACTTTCTATTCTTGTCGACTTTAATAACCTCCCATCTTCATTGCAATTCTCTACCATCATTCCAATTCAAGTATAAAATAGTTGATAAAGTGATATTCAGGTTTGACCCGTTTGAGTATTTTGGTTAGCTAAATAGTAAATTCCACTTATTTATATAATAAGAACCAATGGTGAATGGTTGATATAACATTGTTAGACAAATTTATTAACTTAAAATCTTAGGTTAAGTGATGTTCCAAAATGTTAAGGTTCTTCACATAGAGAAAAGAAAAGAAAAAACTCCTAATTAAAGGTGATCTTATTTAACTCTTACAAATTTGTAGGAAATTTCCGGTGGACACATGGATGAAGTTGGTTGAACCATATGAGGACATTAATCTCTAAATTGTATTTAGTTAATTTCTAATAAATTAAAATAACTCAATATATTTTCTTATAAATAAATAGACACTGATTTGCTTAAACTAGTGATATTGATATTTTAACTACTATTTTACTTCGTAAATTCTCAATTAATTTACTATTAAGCATTATGATATTTTGAAATCAACAATCTTACAAAGACACTTATGGCCCGTTTGGATACAACTTATTTTTGTTGAAACTAAAAATTGAAAATACTGTAGCAAAATAATTTTTAAATATGTGAATAGTGCGATGGAACCCATTTTTAATATTTCTAAATGCATGAACAGTGAGTGAATAGTGCATGAACAGTGCATGCACTGTTCATAAACAGTGAATTTTGGTAAAAAAAGTCAATAACTGCGGCATAAGGGTTGGGGGGGGGGGGGAAATTTTTTTTTTTTTACTATATAGAAATTTTACTCTAGCATAATCTAAGTATATATATGTGTGAAACTCTTTCTTAAAAATTTGAACCCCAACTCTTGTCCTCTTACACTCCATAAATACTTATACTTGTAGAGTGACCATCATACGTATGGTGCGCAATAGTACCTTGTTGAGTTGTTAACCTATGATAGGAGCAACATCACTTTTAGATGGGTCCATCATTGATACTTAACTTATTATATGCCAATCACAACATATTGGTTGGGTGTGAAAGTGGTTGTGAAACTAGATGTGTTCCTAAACTTTTTGATTGGCTTTTATTACTCTTAATGTCTCAAATCAAGCAAACCAACACATTGAGCATCTCTATTTGATCCATTTCATGATTTTTGTTAAATATAATTTCCTTTAAAGACACCGCTCTCTATTTATAAAGTAAAATCTTAAATATAATTTATTACAGGAAATTTTAGTTAATTCAATCAATAAAGTCTCTTGTCGTAGGAATAAGAGTTCAATAGTTTGAAATTCTATAAATAAATAATAAAACAAAAATTATGATTATTAACTTCTTGGTTGAAGCAGTATCACAGTATTAGTATTTAGCACAAGCAGTGCTAGACTGCTAGTGATTTATATAAAGAGATGGTAAGGGCGAGGTGGGTGGGCTTGCATTAGGGGTTGGGAATCTGCCTGCGTAATTTTTTATTTTTCCAGGCCATTGACTACTCTTTAAACTAATAGTTTATTTACATTATTATTTTTTTTAAAAATTAGAATCCACACTTTAACCTTACCTTCTCAAATGTCAACAAGTTAAATTATTTAAAAAATAAAATAAAAAACCCTCATGATTGATCAAGCCTTGAAGATAATTTTACTACTTAACCCCAAAGAAAAGTTACATTTATCATCATCTTCATCGAATCTTTGCAAATAGAAATTTTTTTCCTTTGGTTAACAAATCAATTAATTGACCAGATCATAAAAAGAGAATTGATCAAAGCTATAATATCTAATAAGTAAGAACTAACAAACTACACGTACGCTTTCTCTTCATTATTATTATTTTCAAATGAGACAATATTATTAAACAAATAGAGATACAAACAGTCCATCTCAGAGTAAGAAAGATCCCAATCTGGATGAGAAGAGATGGGAGTGGGCCCTAAGTGGAAAACCCAGAGGCCCAAACAGCTACAATGTGGATTATTATATTGACTTGTCTAGGGACAAAACAGGCCTCCCAAAACGATAGGGAACTGAACTTTCAATGAACAATATTTTTCTTACATTACATTATTTGCGTCCAAATAAGACCTATTCTATAAAAATTAAAAGTTATTTAAAATTAAATAATAAATTGAGACCTATTAATAAAAACGGAGTTGAAAATTGAGGACTAAAATCAAAATTGTTAAACCTGAGGAATTAAATTCAAAACTACCCCCAACAAAAAGAATGTATTGTGCACTTAAAAAAAAAAAAAAAAAAAAAAATCAGGGACTGGAAATAGATTTTGAATTTCTCTGAAAAATGTGAAACACTTTTCTATTATACAAACCACCAATTTCATAGTGAGAAATAATCCGGGTATATTAAACCAAAAAAAAAAAAACTAGTTTAACAGGCTCATAGATATCACTTTCCCCATCTTGTTTAATATAGGTTAGCACTTAGCTCATCATAATTTACAAAAGAATAGAGATACGTCAATAATCTCTTATATTATAGACCCGACAAAATTGAGGTTTTGTACAATAGGTACTACATTTTTAGAACATATTAGATGAATTTGAATATCTTGTTTTAAAGTTGTAGGTATTTTTAAAAATCTTATAATTACATGTTGGAGTACCTTTTTATTTTTATTTTTATTGGTAAGTTACACACACCAACCAATAAGTCTTGAGCTCACAAACCTTACCTCATCGAGTGAAAGTTGCAACTGTTAGGAAGAATATTAGAATAATATTTATCTCATAAGTGGTAGCCTATCAAATTAAAATGTGTTCTGAGTTCTTAATGCTGTTGTTTATTGTATTAAAACGGTTCCGGTACTGGAGGAACAAAACAGCATTCGATTTAAAACTTATATTCCCATTGATAAGCAATACAAATGCACATTACTTTGCATTTACAGTTACCACTAAGCAGCCAAACTAACGCGCCAAGACATGCTTCGCCCAAACCACAGCCAAGTCATCTAAACAGCCAGTTACAGCCTACATATAACCAAGCTGAATTTGTAAATTTTCATTCATCAGATATAATAACAAAGCAGCGATTACAAGACTCGTGTCAAGTGCAAATGCATCCTTCACGTCTTAGTGCAAGAAAGAAAAGGTACCTTATTATGGGCCTACTTTTTAATTGTTGCTTTAAAAGAACCAATACCCTCTATTTTGGTAAAATGAATTTCTGCGAGTGAGTCTAGACCTCCAAAGTGAAACTTCACTCAATAATCATATTTTCAGTTTGTTTCATTATTCAACATTAGGCCATATAAATAGATAGTTTTAGAAGATAAACTTAACATTTAAATTCAAAATACATCTAATATTTATCTTTTTCAAGTAGATAAGATTTATTTAAAAACTAATCTACAAATTTATCCCATCTTGTCTGTTTACCCAAACTAATAACAAAAGGGTTGCGCCTGTGTTCAGTGGCCAGTTCCATTGGACAAGCTGAGTTCATAACAAAAATACATTTTAAAATGATAAAAAAAAAAAAAAAAAAAAAAAAAAAGCCTATGAATAAAAAGTATAATGATAAAGTCTAGCATCATATCATCCTTTAACACGCTAGATAATTATCTGCCATCATCAAGTATTGATATGTTGACTTGGTTCCTTATGCTGTCATAACATGCAGAATTACCATTGATACCACTAACACAATCATCATATGGTTTTTGGAGCAAGTACTCAGTCTCTTCTGAACTCATATTGCCTTTAACCCATGGATGCTTTGTCATTGCTTTCAAGCCCTCTAACTCCATTGCAACTTCTTTCATAGTAGGCCTCTCCTCTCCTTCACTTTTAAGCATCTCTTAGCTAACATCGCAACTTCATTAAGTTGCTCAACATTTCCCTCATTCAGCATTTGTTGATCTAGAATTTCAAACAATCGGCTTTCATTCATTGATGAGACAAAATGCATGGCTAAGTTTCTTTCTTCTTCAGGTCTCTCAAAAGAAAGTGCCTTCATTCCAGTTAGCAACTCTGCAAGGAGAACTCCAAAGCAATAAACGTCGCTTTTTTCAGTCAATTGGCTTGACTGAAAGTATTCTGGATCCAAGTATCCAAGCGTCCCTTGCACTAGTGTGGTTAATTGAGTATGATCAAGAGGAACTAGCCTCGAAGCTCCAAAATCAGATACCTTAGCTCTGTAATTATCGTCTAAGAGTACATTAGTGCTCTTGATATCTCTATGAATGATGGGAGTGGATGCAGCAGAATGCAAATAAGAAAGTGCCCTGCAGTTTCAACTGCAATTTGTAAACGTAATTGCCATTGCAACGTTGAAGAATGGTCTGTTTTGTGAATGTGATTGAAAAGGGTACCATTGGTAACAAATTCATACACCAACAAAGGAACTTCAGTCTCCAAACAACATCCCAATAACTTTACCACATTTCTATGGTTAATTTGGGAGAGAATAGACACTTCATTAATAAATTGTTCAACTTGCTTTGATCTATTATTTTGGACTTCTTAATGGCAACTATTTTGTTATCTGGTAATATTCCTTTGTAAACCGTTCCTTGGCCTCCTTGGCCTAGGATTCTATTTTCTTGGTAATTGTTTGTCGCCTTCTTAAGTTCTTCTGCTGTAAATATTTGAGTTGCCTCAATAGATCCATTGTGCTTAGAAAGTTGTTGTTGCAGTAGAAAGCCACCATTTTGTTTAAAAAACTTCTCTTTGAGCTTGATGAGCTTTCTTTGCTTGAGTCCCCAGTATAACCAAGAAACGCCCAAAACTAGAACCAAGAGGCTGACACTAACACCTACACATTTTGCAACGAATTGAAGCTTTCATACCAAAAAACTAAAGTTCTCACATGTTCATTTTAACTCAAGTTCTGGAAGAGGTCATGGTAGCCTTACCCCAATTATTTTTGGAGAGGTTGATTCCAGACTTGAGGTCATATAGCCTTACCTCCAATTATTTTTGGAAAGGCTAATTTCCGGACTCTACTACAACTTGTCACTTTTGGTTGAAGACACTTGTCATCACACTAAGGCTTAACCTTTATCCCAGACATTACTATCATAGAATAAATATGCAAACTTTATGTATCATTCATAAGATTAGAAAGCGATTAATGTTCCTCACCTAGCGAAATCCTATTAATCAATGGAAACCTCCCAGGGCTTGGTATGAGTTTGCAACCTGTTCCATCCCATTTACCATCGCCATCATATCCTGGTAGCTGACAGGAACAATTATAAGTACCAGGCAAATTGGTGCAGTTTTGGACGCATATGGTGGAATTTAAGCACTCATCAATATCTGGAAAAAAAAAAAAAAAAAAAAAAACAAAACAAAAAAATTGACATTAAGAAAAAAAAATCCATCAGTAGCAAAAGTCAACAATGATTCCAAGTAAAATGGCAACCTTGGCAGCCATCCTTAAGGTAAGGATTGCCTTGGTATCCCTTGTAACAACTGCATTGGTACCCTGGACCATTGTCCGAGTCATGACACTCACTGTTAGCCATGCATGCATAACTTTCAAAACTCTTTTTAGCTTCACTGCAATTTTGATCTCCAATTGCCCAATTTAGCACCATCGGCATCATATAACCTCCCTTAAAATTTAGAAGATCTTGTGTAGAGAAGTTGTAAGTACCTTCCTCTGCCACAAAAGCATAGCTGCAAGGATTGAATTCCCACACTCTCCTGTGTTGGTAATAGCTCCATACACTGATATTGAAATCCATTACTCCTCTTAGAATAGCAGTTTCACAACAACCAATACCAGAGCAAGACCCCTCAACCACATCTCTCGTGCTATCACATAAAGACATGCACCCAGTTGTGTAGCTTGTCCCTCTAGAACCATTTATCACAGCATATGTGTCACACCCAATAGCCATGAACTTGTTTCGAGTGTTGGAGATTGGGAATTTTCCCGATCGGAGCCAAGGTTGATTGTAGCGTGCACTCCCACCAGTTCTGTTGTAGCAGTCATTGGCTACAAAGGCATATATGCGCATTTCACCCGAAAGCCATATGTCTGTCACATTTATATTACCATCTGTCAAAAACGCCAAGGGAGGGTTGTATGTGTGATTACAAGTGATGAGAAAGCTATCATTAGCGTAGCATCCTTCCCTTGTGCCAAATGGGTATGGAATACCGACATCGCCACAATGGTCTTCACAGCCGTCCTTGGCTAAAGGCAAGGCGTTGGTGTTGACAATTGATGCTTCTACTACCCACAGCAAGGTCAATTGCAAGATTGCCAAGTGCACTAAGAGCATTCACATCAGCTCATTTATAAGTGTGTATAATAAAAAAAATGCTCAAATTTACACATTTTGGATCAAAAACAGCCCACATCAGTCCGGTTATACTCGTGTAAAATCTTCTAAAATTATTCCCGAGCTACAGTACCCGTGTAAATTTACACGGGTACTGTAGCTCATGTATTTAATTTTTTAATGATTTTTTCTCTCTCCTCTCTAACGGAATCTCATCTCCTTCCTCTCTTCCCCAACCCTTACAGCATCCAGCGCGCCAAATCAACCGAAAATTAACCCACACACAAGCACAGAAAGAAAGCTCAAATATTTATACAAATCTAGACAGTAAAAGTCCCATAAATCTAACGCAAACACAACTTTTGAAGGCAACCCATTCGAGCTAAACCAAATCCAAAAAGACCCACAAAAACATTCCACTCAAATTACAAATACATTGAAACTAATACCAAATGCAACACAATAAGAACAAAGGTGCAGACACACACACACATGGGTCCTCGGATTGGTTGCTGGAGCTCGTGGGTCGGCCGGTGAAGCATGGAGCGTGGATCGGCCGGTGAAGAAAGGATCTGGGTCGCCGGAGCTCGTAAAACTCGCTTGATCGGAGCTCGTGGGTAGGCCGGTGAAGCGTGGAGTATGGATCGGTGCTTGTGGAGGGTGGATCGGCCGGTGAACAAAGGTTTTGGGTCGCCGGAGCTCGTGGGTATCGCTTGATCGGAGCGTGGAGCGATCTGGATCGGCCGGTGAGAGATGGAACGAGACGATCGCCGGTGAGGGACGGAACGAGACGGTCGCCGGTGAAGGACGGAACGAGACGATCGCCGGTGAGAGAAGGAATGAATCGTCCGGTGAGAGAAGGAAGAAAAGAGAGAAGAAATGAGAGAAAGAAGAAAAGAGAGAAAGAGAGAGAGAGAGAGAGAGTTGATCTGTACAGAAGAGAGAGAGAGAAGCGCGTATATATGTGGAGAGTTGGTTGACAAAAATAATAAAAAAATGGTGTAGAGTGAATATTTTATTGAAATATGTTGTAAAATAAATGATCTGATGTGGGTGTTTTGTAAAAGTGGTAGTGTAAAATAGAAAGATGAGGTTTTTTCGTGTAAAATAGACAACAAATTTAGATGAGCTGATGTGAATGCTCTAAGGCCGTAATTATTTTTGTACGTAATTAGCTAGGTAGACTATGGTACTTTTTATAGGCCATGTTTAATTAGCAAGAAGAACGAGTCGTCGATAAAATTACAAGTAGGCCAATCACCAAAGAATATAAAGAGCATATCAAAGTCAACTATATGCACCTTTCATGTAGTTAAAAAAATAATTTTAAGGATTTGTTGGAAGGGCTAATCGTAGTTAGTATTTTAGTTGTGATATCTTTGTTATTAGGCATTTATAGTTTATTATGATTAGGTAAACTTATTCTTTACTAGTCAATTCTAATGAAACCAATAAAACTAGGCTTCGAATAACACCAAGTTTATGGTTGTTGTCTCTCCTTAAAAAACAAATGGTTTATGGGTGTTATTGTTATTTTTTTTAGAAGAAGGGGTTGTTATTTTTTTGATTCCCTCAGTTTTAATCTTATAATTTTCGTTCTTTATTAAACTTTTAGCACACAGTCCATTTTTTCCGTATGTCCGCATTCAGATTGTCATTAACTTTCAAATTAATGTAATTTTGTATTTTTTTTCTCTCTTCTAATTTATACCTGATAAATTACTGAGTTTGGGACATTAGACCACCTGTTATAATCTAATACCATGATAAATTATTTATTTTCTTAAAATATATATAAAATCGAAGTTTTTGAATCTCTCACAATTTTCTAGGTCATCACTATTTTCTTTTTCTTTTTATTTTAGATTCTTTTTATTTTAGGTTTTATATCTTATATTTATATATATATTATTTCTCTTCAACATGTAATTATCTTATTAAGTGTTACAATAGTTTAGTTAAAGTAAAACTCTATTAGATATATGTTTTAAGAGCTTGAAAATTTTACTTCAATTAAAATTCTATAACAAAAATAACCCCTAATGCAAATTAGACTTCTAGCCAAATACAATAACACTCTCCCACTGCCTCTACTCTCTCCTATTTAAGAAACTGCTTGTTTTCTTAAAAGTTTGAACTATTAGGAAATAGTAAATTTTAGGGTAAATTACATATTTGATCTCTAACCTTTAAGCTAAATGTTAATTAGGTCTATGGTCTTTTAAATGTATCAAATTAGTCCCTAACCTTTTGGTATTGTGTCAATTTGGTTCCTGTAGTTAAGTGATGGATGAAAAAGCTAACGTGATTAACAGCTAAAATAAAAATGACATGTGTATTGAGCAATATGTGGAAAAAATAAATAAATAAAAGGAAAACCATTTTATGTTAAAATTAGGATCTCATCCTGAACGATCAAAGTTTCACGCCGCTAACCTTCCGCTCAGACCAAAAATTAACAAGTTCCTGTTTGGTTGCTGAGAAACTGTAAGAAAAGGAAATAGAAAAGCAACTGAAAAACTTAAAATCAATTCAAAATGAAAATTTTCTATATTTTCGTTGCAAATTGTAACGAATCAAATATAGGAAATAACATAAATGCAATTCTTTTGTTTATGGTTATTTGACACGAAATTCTTTATAGCCAAGGTTTTGTACCCATTTTGTCTTTGTTCATTAGTAACTAGTAAAGAAAATAGTGGAAAGATACTGCCAACTTAAAAAATCTGTTGTTGTATTACCATTGAGCTTCGAAACAAGCAAGCATCAGTCTTAACTAGAGACTTATCCTAGAAGAACTCGAGGCTCCCAAATGACACTGTTTTATTTTTTACACCATATTCCCTGACTTCTCACTAAATTCTGATCGTACCTCCTCTTGGCTCTCTTCACCTCCATCTCCTATGGTATTGAGAAATTTTTATTTTGAAATGATTTTAGGTCTTTCAGTTGCTTTTCTACTTTCTTTTCCTACGGTGGTTCTTCGCAACCATACAGGTTTTTTTTTTTTAATTTTTGGTTGATGCGGCACTGTGAAATTTGTTTGGTCAGGGTGAGATCCTAATTTTTAACATAAATTGGTTTTCCTTTTATTTTTATTTAAATTTTATTCTTTTATTTTTATTCTACATGGCAGTACCTGTATGTGCCATAAATGTTTTTTAAAAATTTGTAGCTGTTAGCCATGTCAGTATTTTTTATCCATCACTTAGCAGCAGAGATAAAATTAATACAAATCCAAAAAGTTAAAAACCAAATTGATACATTTAAAATGTCGGGGACCAAATTGACATTCAGCATAAAAGTTAGAAACTAAATACGTAGTTTACTCTAAATTTTATTATTTAATTATAATTCTAATATTCCCAAATGTTAGAGTACGTACTGTCATTATACCATCACCAAGCCATCACTTGACGGCTTCACTCTCAAACTAGCCCTCTTGACACCACCAATTATGATTCTTCATCAAATTGATTGCATAGATTACTTTCTTGTGCCAAGAAAGCCTAAAAAACTCAAGCCATAGTCGATTTCGAGCCCGCACACTTTTGACCGCTGCGTGCTGCCGTTGAACAACCGTTATTCTTCTCTAGGCATACAATTTTCGCACTTTGATTTTTGTATATTCCAATTTTAGGGCTTATTTTCTTATTTGAGACTCTCAAGTCACACAAGTTGGCACATCACTCATTCTTTTGGGTTCAACCGATGCAAAATTTGCCAATTCAATCATGTGCTTCATCATGGTGTTATCCTTTGCTGATATTCCTTAGGCCACTAGTGTAATTGTCCGTCAGCCATAGTAGCCACGCTTTGGTCATTGGTGAAGCTGTTTTGTAGCCATCTTCTAACATTCATTCGTTGTTGTTATCGACTGCCATCACAATCATTGTGCTTAACCCATTTTACATTCGATTAGGTTTTTGTGGTTATCTTTAAAGCATCTTTCATGAGCTTAAATTCCAAATTCAAGTTGGTCTCACTTTCCACCATGAGTTTAGGGGTGTGATTAGCATATTGTCATTATGTTCTCTTTACATCTTGTCATCATATTGTCATTGCATTGTCACCAAGAGTTTAGGGCTAACCTAGCTCCTATATGTACTTAGGGTTCGTTGTAAATACAATTGATTATAGTTAAAATTTAGTTGTGGATATAGGAAGTTAGACTGAACCAAGTTAACTTTGTTACTAGGCTTAATATTTCATAAATGAAAATTGCATGTACAATTTAAGCATGTATCATCGAGCTTATATATCAAGCTTTTTACAAGGCAATGGCCAAGATAAGCACAAGATTTGCTAACTGTTACTAACGATTACTCAATTTCCACACCTATTGTCAAGGGCGGAGCCAGAAATTTTGGTTTGGAGGGGCCAAGTTGTGATGCTAATATATTAGTTAAGACAAACATTTACACACATAGTCACACACACACATATATAAATTAATTTACTAAAAGAATTTATCATCATCTAAATTTTAATGAGTATATAAAAGTCATGTATTTCTTCTATTAGACATGTACAAAAATTTATTATTTTCTACATAGTTTAATTTGTTAAACCTGTTAAATTATATGATTTTAATATAATTTCTCTTTATTTTAAGAGCATCATTGAAATAACTCAAAATTTGGGGGGGCCAACTTCAATTTTTACATGCTACATTTTTAAAAATGTAAATAATATACCTACTATAAATTAATTTTTTAAAATTTTGGGGGGGCCTTGGCCCCCTCTGCCACTGCCTACTGTAATTCTTAGTCATATGGCATAATTCTCTAATGCTTGGAACTACTTTGACATGGATTGGCACACGTGCAGCCATTAAGCTAGACCAGATTGCGCTTGAGACAAACACACAGAGGTTGGACTTGCATGCATGTGTATATGTTAATGTATTGCTTGGTCTGTGATCTGTTGCACTACTTCTCTCATAAGCAAAGCACTGCCTACCTTCCTTAGCATGCACAACACTCATGTATATATCTCTTTCCCCGGAAAAAAATTATGTCGATAAATTATACTAAAAATAAATTATGTAGAAGAATAAATTAAGTATATATCTCTTTGGTTTGCATAGAATTAGTGATGTAGGATATAAAAACTACACTATATTGTAGTTGTAAGGACCAGATTTGAGTCTCTAGCCCAAAAAGTGGATGGACTTAGGCCCAAAAAGTCCAAAACAATGAATTTGTAGAGAGTAAGATGGAAAACTGGGCTAAAATGAGTTGGACAACAAATAAAGTGGATTCAAATGACAAGAAAAAGAAGATAGATAAGTTTTAACTACAGAAAATCGTCCTCGGCACAGTTCGAGGGGATCAATTCTTATGTACTGCTCTTAAATTTGATTACAAGTTTGGTTCCTGATTGCTACAGTGTTTCTCTCTTGATTTCTCTATCCCATTCTCCCATTGCTTCCTCCTTCTTTTATACTCTCTTCCCCTTTCATCTCTACCTTTCATGTGCTGGCCAAATGGTTAGTATTGATATTTGTCCCATCAGCACTTTCCTAAAGTCTTCATGTAGTAGCTGTAAGGCTGAAAACTACTGTTCAGGTATTACCTTCACATTAATACGGTCAGAGAGTTAGCTGCAGAGCATTTAATGCGGTGGTAGTAGCTTTCTTCTTAGATATTGTAGGATCTCCCCCATCCTATGTTTCTGCAATGCTTATCCATACCAATAGAACTTCCTAAAACGTTCCCCTGGATGGCAAACCATCTATTCAGACCTCGGCCTTGGCTAGCCGAGAAGACATTTGTCCTCGGCATACACACGGACTCCCTTGATAATGTTTACTCCTCCTCGAACGACCTCTAGTCCTCGACTTGGGCCTTAAGCCCAATAAACATATAGATAATGAGCTCCTGGGCCCAATACCCCTACAGTAGTAAATTTTTATTTATTATATATATATATATATATATAACCAAAGCCTCTGGAAATCTCACAATTTTCCATGTCAGCACAATATTTAAATAAAATTATTTTTGGATAGTTCAAACTTAACAAGGAATGAAACTCAATCTCATCATTATCATTTTTTTTTTAAACAAAATTATTTTTGTTTAATCCAAACATAATAAGGAGTGAAATTCTATCTCTCTAACAAGTCCAACTTAAACTCAAACTCAAACATTGATAATTTATCTCCAAATTTGCGAGATTAATCATGAACACTATTAAAAGCAAAGCAAACCCCAATATTTTTTTTTAAAGTCGAGTAGAGGTATGAGCTCTTCTTATGTTATTTTCCTCTCATATACTTTGTTAATATATATATATATATATTATGGAGGACTTAGCACAGAATCAAAATAGAGTTCTTATCAGGATTAGGAGTTTTGTCTTCCTCTTTTCCGATGAATAAACTATGTACACAAGAGGAAAGGCGGTCTGCTTCCTAGCCACGTAGAGTATTTCCTTTTCCAATACTTTTATTGTTTTTGACTTTTTGGTTTTTATTTAATTTGAATTATTATAACAATATTCAGCCGGCCAATTAAATAGGGTTGAAAAAAAAAAAAAAATGACCGCATGAAGCGTTTATTGTAATTTGCTCTTCTTCTTCTTTTTTTTTTTTCCCCCTTTTAAGATTACAATTTTATTGTTTACATAATTATAGAATTGATGATTGTTTTTCATTGTTTAAAGTATAGACCCGTTAAAATTTAAAACGTATCGTTTTATGGGTTCATGTACCTTTTCCTTTTTCTTATATTTCTCTTTTGAATAGTCATATATTTTTTGAATTGTTTCAATAACTTATTCTTTAATTATATATATTTTATGGCATTTTGGAAGTTTTAACATTTGAACTTGTGTTAGTTTTTGCAATATTTAAACATGTTTAGTTGAGTTCAATGACTATACCATGTATTATTCTTTTGATGGTAATCACTTTTTCTTTTATATTTCTCTATTGTGTAATCATATACATTTGGTTTTGTTTCAAAAATTTATAGGAAGTAAATCTTATGATTCTTTAATATTTTTTAGTCTTTCAAAAGTTTTAACATTTGAATTATTCTTTTGATGGTAACATATATTTCTCTTATTTCTTTGTTGTGTAGTCACACACACATATAGATTATCTTTGATTTGTATGTTCTGAGTCTTTTGATTTCTTTCTATAGTTATAGCCATAGATTATTCTTTTGAATGCAACTTATCTTTCTCTTATATTTCTTTATTGTTTTGTCATATATATTTTGTTTTGTTTCTATAATTTTTAAACAGTTTATCATATGATTCTTTAATTTTTTTGGTATTTCATCAGAAGTTTTAATATTTGAAATTTTGAATAAGCCATTACACGTTCAAGTAATGGCTTCTTTATCAAATTGTAGCACAAATTGAAGTCATTCAAGAGCAAATTATGCAATGGTGTAGTTTCTTTTTCAATTTAAGATTTTATAAAATTATTTTAGTTTACCTCACAAATTGGTAGATTCTCGTACATAGCACGGGTTAGCAACTAGTTATTATTATTATTATTATTTATGAATAATCTCATTATATTCTAATGAATCAAGGTTGTCAAAATTGGGATCCTACACAGGATTGTGGGAGGTAGGTAGGATCGTGGATCATACGAACCTATATCATTTGAGGAAAAAAAAAAAAACACATTGGTATGTTATATAATCACATAAATTATACATTCATTCATAATTTGCATACATTTGATGTAATTACTATATATCACTACATCCATTTGTAAGCATCATTTAATGGGGCCAAAAACCTCAAAATGTGGTACTCTATTGGGATGTTATTTTTCATTTGAGTTTAACTGACACTGTATCTCTCTACATTAGAATAGCAAAACTTGGTCTATTGTGATTTATTATTATTATTATTATTATTATTTGGGTCCAACTGAGCTTTCTGTCAAGTTAAAGAAGATTACAAAAAACTAAGATCATTTGGGATTGTCAGAATCGTACAATCTTATCGATCTTGAACAATCGCAAAAATCCTTGAGAGATCCAGATCATCTTGGGCAGGTGGGATTGTAAAATCGTAGGATCGTAGGATTTAGATTAGGATTTTGACAACCATTAATGAATATTTAACATACGTGGAAATTACAATAAACCCACCTATGGTTAGTTCCGTTTTCACTTTACCTACCTGTGATTCAAAACTTAACACTTTGCCCACCTGAGGTAACTTCCATTTGGGATCTGTTACCCATCTCTCCTTTTGCCATTAGAAAAACATATTTTTAGGGAAAAACAAACAGAACAAAAATAAAAAAGTTAGGGTTTTTGATCGCTTAAGAACTTCTGTAAGAACAAAGTGAAGGAATAGCACACCAATCAAATATTCTATAGTTCTAAAGTTCTAAAAAACATACAAAAATAAGAGAAATAAAGATCAAATATGGTATAGTTCTAAAAAAGATAATCCATTATTCAAAAAATAAAGAAGATAATCCAAAAACCCAACCGGTTTTAAAAACTACCAAATAACAATCAATTTCATTTTCAAACCATCAAATAATCACATCAGCTGAGAGAGGGACTGATAAGATTCTGTCCAAATTCTAGAGAGAAGGAAGCAGATCCACCACTAATCTCAAATCTATGATCTCCCAACTCTAATCTCCGCTGATCTCTTAAATTCAATCTCTGTCGATCTCCAACTCCGATCTCCCAAATCAGATCTTTGACTCCGATCTCCATTGATCTCTGTGGTTGTCGATCTGTGTCGCCAAGCTTTCCCTTCGCCAAAGCTGACTTATTCTTCTCAACAACCAAAGCCACAACCCATAAATCCACTTGTTTCTTCTAAGATCGAGTCCCAAATGATACGTTGTTGACCAGGTAATTTGTGGGTTATGAGCAATTTAGATACTTGATGTTTTGGATTTGATGATTCTAGTGTTTTGCTATTGTGGTTGGGATTTAGAGTGGGTCTGAAGTTGGAATTGGGGGTGGGTTTGAAGTTGGAAGGTTCCTTCCCTTTCCTTGATTGGTGGTGTTTGGTTGTGTAGAAAAGGACTAAGAATTAGGATAGGCACAAGCAGCACCTAGGATTGCCACCATGCCACCAAACCCGTGGCTGATCTACCATAATCCAAACCCGCAGATGGATTTCTCTTTACCTTATTTTTCGGTTGTTGATTGCTTATCTCTATCTCACTCTCTTTTGTTAACGTTGCTGGTTGTTTTGAGATTGTTGGTCTTGTAAAAATTGGTTCACAATTTTGAGTTGTTATGAGATTGTTGATATTGATATAGATTAAAAGTGATTTCATTGAGCCCTTTGATTGGTGTGCTATTCCTCCACTTTGTTCTCGTAGAAGTTCTTAAGCAATCAAAAACCCTAACTATTTGATTTTTGTTATGTTTGTTTTCTCCTAAAAATATGTTTTTCTAATGGCAAAGGAAAATGTGAGTAATAGAGCCCTAATGGAAGTTATCTCAGGTAGGTAAAGTGTTAAGTTTTAAACCATAGGTAGGTAAAGTGAAAACGGGCCTAACCACAGTTGAGTTTAATGTAATTTCTCCTTTAACATACAAAGCCACTTCTAATATTTTTGTTTAAAAAAAATTTAGATTTATGATCCTCGATCTGATTTGCTCAACCCCTTTGATGATCTGCTTAGAATCCCAATTCTAACAACCTTCCAAATCGAAATAGCTAAAAAGATTAAAAAGAAAAAGAAATAGCTAAAAAGAATGATTTCGTAAAGGTAAGAGGTCGACTATAATTTAAAACAATACCAGCCATATAAAGAATGCCAAGAGACAATAATAACAGATGTTAGTGAGCTCATCAAAAAAAAAAAAAAAAAGGAAAAAAAAGAAAGAAGAAGAAGTTGTCGGTGAGATTATATGCATTTTCTTGCTGGTGGAATACAGAATCACGATCCAAGTCAATGGGCTGAAGAAATAGTAAATCGCATTGCGCATGCGCTGCGTCAACTGTTATTGGGGTCAAAATTTTAAAAAGAAAATTCAAGTGGTGCTAAATTAAGTAGGGATAATATTATATTTGTGTTTTCTAATTTATGAATTGTCATAACTGGATATGTAATATGGAAAAATTTTAAAAAGAAAATTCAAGTGGTACTAAATTAAGTAGGGATAATATTATATTCGTGTTTTCTAATTTATGAATTGACACAACTGGAATCTGGATATAATATGGAAGTTATACTACTAGGTAGGTATAAGAAAACAAAAGCAACCCAAAGTTTGCAAAATAATGATCTTATTGAGTGTTTCGTTAGTATACTAGATATGATCGATGAAATACTTATTTTGTCATTGAATTAATTTATTTTTTGACTAACCTAATCTCAAGTGATTAGGTTCTTAATTTGTCTTCTAACTTATCAATAAAATCTTTATTTTACCCTTACATTACTCAATTTACGCAAAATTAAGAATGTTGTCACTTAACCAAGGGCAACATAAGAATTTCATCAAATTCGTTATGCAACTTAAGAAATATTGTCATTTTTGCAAAACTTTGGAATTAATTATTGTTTTCTTATAAATGAAAGGAGTACATCTTTGATGATAAATAGCAATGAACATACATAGATAAATTCTTTGTTTTTTATTTAAAGTTGGTATAGTTGTTTTAACAAATATATAAAAAAGTAAAAAAATCAATTAATCAAAGAAATTAAAAAAACGAATGGGTTCAACTCATAAGTGTCGGCGGCAATAGATTAAGAAAAGATGACGTGGCCTTTATAAAAAATTCGAAGGTCCGTACATTTGAAACTTGAAATATCTTACCATGGTCAGCACTCTCATAATTGATTATATTATGTCAACTAAGAAAATATTTAGTTTAATTGATGTGAATCATTGTATAATTCTCTATATCATTGAAGGCAAATTGACTTTTAAAATTAAATTCGTGATTGCAACACATGCATCTTGGATACCAAGCAAAGTCTTCCTCGATTGTGATTGAACACTACTATTCATAAATTTTTTTTTTTAATATTTTTTTTTTTAATTTAATAGTTGGGAAATGAGATATTCAAACCTTTAACGTCTTCTTTAAATAGACTAGGAAGTGGTGATTGCAACACATGCATCTTGGATACCAAGCAAAGTCTTCCTCAGTTGTAATTGAACACCACTATTCATTTTTTTTTTTTAATGTTTTTATTTTTAATTTAATAGTTGGGAAATGAGAGATTCAAACCTTGAACGTTTTCTTTAAATATACTAAGAAGTGGTGATTGCAACACATGCATCTTGGATACCAAGCAACGTCTTCCTCGATTGTGATTGAACACCACTAGTCATATTTTTTTTTTAGTGTTTTTATTTTTAATTTAATAGTTGGGAAATGAGAGATTCAAACTCTGAACCTTTTCTTTAAATATACTAAGAAGTGGTGATTGCAACACATGATCTTGGATACCAAGCAAAGTCTTCCTCGATTGTGATTGAACACCACTAGTTATGATTTTTTTTTTAATGTTTTTATTTTTAATTTAATAGTTGGGAAACGAGAGATTCAAACCTTGAACGTTTTCTTTAAATATACTAAGAAGTGGTGATTGCAACTCATGCATCTTGGATACCAAGCAAAGTCTTCTTCGATTGTGATTGAACACCACTGGTCATAAATTTTTTTTTTTTTTTTTAATTTAATAGTTGGGAAATGAGAGATTCAAATCTTGAACTTTTTCTTTAAATATACTAAGAAGTGGTGATTGCAACACATTCATCTTGGATACCAAATAAAGTCTTCCTCGATTGTGATTAAACACCACTAGTCATAATTTTTTCTTTATGTTTTTATTTTTAATTTAATAGTTGGGAAATGAGAGATTCAAACTTTGAACATTTTCTTTAAATATACTAAAAAGTGTTAATTAAACTATAAAACTGTCGACTTGAGTTATGTTGGCTTGAACAAAATGTAAAAACCCTTCAAGCACTCTTAAATTTTAGACACCTGTCCAATTAAACGACTAAACCAAAGTGTTAAAAATACTACCTCTTTAGAAGATGTACCAGGCTCTTAAAAGAAGGCATTTTAACAACCTTTCTGACACAAATCATATCCATAAATTTGGCCTTATAGAGTGCTTAAAATGGGTTCCTTGATTGGTTGATGGGATAAATTTTAGAACGACTTGAACCACTAACAAGGGACATGTTCAATCATATTTAATGCTATCGAAGGTGACGTGGCACAATAAATATTGATGTGAGATTGGTTTGTCCGAAGCCTAGATGATTTCTTTGAGAAAGCCCAAAATAGTTCGAGCATAAGGTGAATTAGAGCATTGGCTTTAAACTATTGGGAAGATGTAGGTATGCCATTGCTGGTCCAAAGAAACAATAGACCCAATGAAGCAATGAGAATTGTTGGAATCGAGCCAATTGCCTGAATCAGGCAAGTTGTGGAGTTGGTCATTCTCCTTAAGCATTAGGCCCATAAAGCCCAATCCTATGTCAAATTGCATTTTGGTCCCTCAAATATTCTTCATATTACATCAATAAGAGAAGCAACAATATTTATGCTCGATCTTTGGAATATAAGAATATATCCAAATTGTAGACACTTGATGTGGCCAAGTGATTCGGCTAATGGAGGTTCATGCTATGATTCAATCACTTTTAGGTTTTTTTACAGAATTGGTGATCTTTGATGTTAAAAAGGGTATAATTTTGCAATCGTAAGTTTTATCAGCTATTGTTATTAGCAAGAAATTAAATTGGCTAAAATACGTTTTACACAAAGTTTGTAGTTGCTTCTAATTTGGCCTCTCAAGGTTCAAAACTTGTAATTTACATCATTAACTATTAAAACCTTATGCGCTATCAGAAAATCTCCTAAGGAATCAGAACCAAAGGTCAACTAATCCATTAATGAGGCAGTCAATAGTAAATCTAGTCCAAGAAAATCCAAGTTCTTGATCTGAGTGACGGGTTTTATTGTCTGAAATCAGACATGAGCCTATCTAACTGAAAAGCCATTGGAACACCCTTCTCCTTTCACCAATCTGTTGCTCTACATTGCATGCCAGCAAATATGGTGAGATCTCAGCCGGAGCTAGCGAGTTCTTGACAAGATTTGGTGAGATCCCAACCAAATATGGTGAGATCTTAGCCGGAGCTAGCGAGTTCTCGACAAGATTTGGTGAGATCTTAGATAGATCTAGCGATTGCAACCATGATGTATTGATGCAACCATGCCAAAGATGATTGCAATTGATCCGACCACTACAACTTTTAAGTTGTGACAAGCAATGATCATTGCTTGTCATAACTTAAAAGTTGTAGTGGTTGATTGCTGGGATTTGAACCTTATACCCATGATTGGTAAGGGTTGCATGATCTTAGGGTTGATTGCTGGAATTTGAACCCAAAACAAACACCGATTTACCCATGGACAGCCCTTGTCTAGGATACAAAAATAATATCTGGGTTAGGTTCCTTATGAGAACTCTAAGAGCCCTCACTACTGATGCATTACCAATTCCACGACAATTCCACACCAACACCCTCATAATAAGTGATTAAAGCAATAAAATGGGTAGAAGAGGAGGAATCTCAACTTGAATTGAAGAACAAAGACACTCCTTGGAAAGAGAGTCCTCTTGTTGTTGTCCTTGTAAAATTAATGACTTTTCCGTACACAAAATTGGATTAGATTGGAGCAAAAAGCAAAATGGAGGTAATTGGCTTGGCTAGATAGAAAAACAGAGATGTGCTGGAATGGTGGCAAGCACGAAGCGTGTTGGGCCGCAATCTGCCCATGACCAAATGGTGTAGGAGCTGCATAAGGGGAAAACTCTCTGAAGCCCTAACGCGGCTATAGGGGTGTTGCACCGGCGTCTGATGCGGTGTGCGGCGGGTGACGCATTGCTCTTTTTTTTTTTTTTTTTTTTTTTAATTTCCGCCGATTCACACTGAGTCAGGCCGAATCGGGTCGTATCAGCTGAAATCGCTGAAATAGGCCAATTCAGGCCGAAATTCAAGTTTAAAAAAAAAAAAAAAAAAAAAAAAAATGCGAAATGCACCGTTTCAACTTAAGCTTTAAATGAAAAAACCCTAAACTCTTTCTACCATTTTGTTTCTCAATCTTTGCTCTCCGTCTCCCCTCTCTCTCACAGATACTCACTCCCTAAGACACAATCTCAAAGTCTCACAGCCTCCCCCTAAGACACAATCACTTTATTCTTTGCATCTCTTGGTCTCAAATCTCCACCATCAGTCCATCACTCGGTTTCAGCTCTTAAGCTCACCGACCCACTCTCAACTCAAGTATCAAAGCTTTCATTCTCTGTTTCTCACCCTTCATTATACTCTCACATGCTCTATTACTCATTGTGATTTGATTTTTTTTTTTTTATAAGCTACCTGTAATGTTGTGAGTTGTGACTTGGGTTTGATTTTTTATTTAGTTATTATATATTTGTCAAATTATTTGTAGGTTAAATTGAATTATTGAATTTGCAATGGATGAAGTCACTAGAATAGAAACTTCAACTTCATTAGATGACGAAGTGTCAAATGTTGATGCTCCTGTTTGGCAGTATGTGAATAAATTGGAAACACCACCTGGTTCTACTTCTAAATCAGGTGGAAACACACATTTTAAGTGCAGCTATTGTGGTGGAATTTTTTTGGGATCCTATTCTAGGGTTAAGGTTCATTGTTTAAAAATTAGTAATAAAGGTATTAGAGCGTGCGATACAGTGACACCAAGCCATAGATTGGAAATGCAGAGAATGCATGATCATGTTGAGAATGACAAGTTAGAGAGAGAACGTAGAAGTCAAATTCCCTTACCCCCACCTCTCCCAGGCCGTGGGCCTATTCCCTCATCTCGGAGACAAGAAGGGAGTGGTAGTGCAAATCCGGTTAATGGTAAGAGAAGGAAGGTGACTATGAATTCTTCTTTGAAGAGAACATTATAGAATAATGCTAGACATGAATTGGATAGTAGAATTGCTAGGATGTTTTATACCAGTGGGCTTCCATTTCACTTTGCAAGGAACCCCAATTATTTTAGTTCCTATGCATATGCTGCTACCCATAACATTCCGGGTTATGTTTCTCCTGGATACAATGCCTTGAGAACAACACTTTTGCAAAAAGAAAGAGCTAATGTTGAAAGACTTTTGAAACCAATTAAAGACTCTTGGCTTGCAAATGGTGTAAGTATAGTTTCTAATGGATGGTTAGATCCACAAAATAGGCTTGTTATTAATATTATAGCTGCATTAGATGGGGGTCCAATGTTTATAAAGGCAACTGATGGGTTAAGTGAGTTCAAAGACAAACATTTTATTGCTGGGGTGTTGAAGGATGTTATAAAAGAGATTGGACTTGAAAAAATTGTCTAGATAATCACTAATAATGCTAGTGTCGTGAAGTTTGCTAGAGCTCTTATTGAAGGTGAGTATCCCAAAATATTTTTGACATCATGTGTTGTTGACACTCTCAATCTAGCTTTGAAGAATATTTGTGTAACAAAAAACACTGAAAAGAATGAAGTTACATATGAAGAATGTAGTTGGATTACACATATTGCTGATGATGCATCCTTCATACGTGTTTTTATCATGAACCATTCAATGAGGTTGGCAATGTTTAATGAATTTTGTCCATTAAAAATGCTCCAAGTTGCTGATATTAGATTTGCTTCGATTGTTGTAATGCTAAAAAGGTTGAAGTTAATAAAGAGATGACTTTAAGCCATGGCTATTAGTAACCAATGGGCTGCTTATAGGGAGGATGATGTTGGAAAAGCTCAAAAGGTGAAAAAAATGATTCTAAGTGATCGTTGGTGGGATGTTGTTGATTATATCCTTAAATTCATAGCACTATTTATGATATGCTACAAGTAGCTAACACAGATAGGCCATGTCTTCATCTTGCGTATGAAATGTGAGATTCAATGATAGAGAAGGTGAAGGCAGCAATATATCGGCGTGAAGGCTTCGAAGATGATGAGTATAGCTCATTTTTTAATGTGGTGTATGATATACTCATTGATCGATGGACTAAAAATTGTACACAACTACATTGCTTGGCTCATTCCTTAAATCCTAAGTAAGTACTTTCATTTTTTATTTTCCTTAGTCTCCCTTTCTAGTAAAACACACGTTTCATCATCAATATTTGTTTTTTTTTTTTGTTTTTTTTTTTTTTGTTTTTATCTTTAACATATATTACTCCATTGAATGACTTTTGGAGAATCCAAAACACATCACTCCACATTATGATCATGAAATTTCTATTAAAAGGAGCAAGTGTTTGGAGCGATACTTTGAAGATAAGGGTGAACTAAAGGTGGTGAAAATTGAGTTTACCGCATTTTCATGAGGGAGGTTTTCATCACCAGATGCCTTGATAGATAGGTGGGCCATACAACCTTTGGTTTGGTGGCAATACCATGGCTCCTCTTCATTTCCAACTCTTCAAACCTTTATTTTTAAACTTCTTGGACAACCTTGTTCATCCTCATGTACTGAGAGGAATTGGAGCATTTACAAATTCATTCATTCCTTAAAAAGAAACAAAATAGCTCCTGCATGTGCTGAGGATTTGGTATATTTGCATTCTAATCTTCGACTCTTGTCAAGGCGCAATGAGGAGTACATAAATGCAGCAACAAAGATGTGAAATATAACAGAAGACTCTTGGAATGATAGTGACATACATGGAGGAGCTAGAATTCTTGAGAATGCTACCCTTACACTTGATGTGCCAGAGTTGGAGGCCATGGTTATTGAGAATACTAGCACTAGTGTTACTACTAGTGAAAGTGAAGTTCGAAGTGAAGCTATTAATCTTGGTGATGATGATGAGGGTTGTATTTGATTGTCTTTTTTATTATCTTTTATTTTGTTTTAGTTTCAAACTTGTGGGTTGTATTCTAATTTCCAAATATCATGGAATGTTTTAGTTTCAAACTTGTGGGTTGTATTTAATTTATGACCATTATTTTTTAGTTATTATCTACTATTACTCTTAAATTTGGTATATACTTATATAACGTGAGAAAGTATGCTTAGCAATATATAGAAAATATAAATAAAAATATTTTAAATAATTTTTTAATCGTCGCACCCGCATCCTACTTTTTCAAAAATTGCCAAGTCCTACACCCGCACCTGAATCCGAAAACGCATCCGTGCTTCATAGGAAAAAACATGGTTGTGATCTCAGTGCACACCACGAGAATTCGTGCGTCTACATTGTTCTCTACAAGATCTTTAGCAAGGCGAAGACAAGTCCCACCTGCGTAACAGCCTTGTTGATAGATCATGAACCTATTTATGTTTGGATTAAGTCCAAGGAGCTTGGTGAGTTGAAAATCAGCATGTGAGAGACCTCGAAAATTGGGGTGCCTCTCAAAAAAGAGATTTGGGTACTTTTTAGGGCACCTCTCTTTTTGGATAAGTGGTATTGAGTCGCCACTTATTTTTTTAGACAAAAAAAAAATACTAGTTACAAAATACATGACTGAACAGTTCCTTTCATTGATTGAATAAGAAATACATGTTTGATAAATTTGAAAATTACATAGTTTTGGGTCCTAGTTACAAACTACCAAATAATTACATGGCTTTTTGTCCTAGTTACATTCTACCCAAAATAAAATAAAGACAAGGCTAGATCTACTTAGCCAAAGACCTAAATCCGGAGGCTAGGTTACAAAATGAGAATGTGTTAGGAACCCATTCCACCCAGATAGAGTCTGGTCTTCTAAATTCTTGTGACCAATATACCATTTTATGCATGTCATGAATGATATGTTGAACATGTGAAAAAAATTTATTAAATCACACAAATTTATTTATAAATGAAGTCTCTTCTTTTGAAAAGAATCAGATCTGTTTTGGTTGGTTAGAAAAATTGATTTTGATTTGTCAAAAATACTAGATCTGCTTTGTAGTATGTAGAAAAAAGTGGTTTTTGCAGATAAAAAATTTATATCTGTTATTATTACATAAAATAAAGTCTTTTGATTTGAAAAATTTTATCAGATCTTTTTTTAAGAACTAAAAAAAATGGTTTTTGATAACGAAAAAATCAGATTTGTTTTATGATAAATAACAAAAAGGGTTTTTGACAATAGAATAATCAGATCTGTTTTTTATATGCTTTAAAAGAATGAAAAAGATTTTTTTTTTTTAAGAAGAGAGTTTCATTCATAATTTAAATTTACGCAATATGAATTAAATAAAACAAACACAAACATAATCATGATTAATTTTTTTCTTTATTTCAAAAATCTGCATATGCTTAAGAAAAATCAGATCTGCACCTAAGAAAGATACAAATCGGTTTTTTAATTGAAAAAAAAAAAAATCAGATTTGCATCTAATGAAGATACAGATCTATTTTTATTTTAAGAAAAAATCAGATCTACATCTAATGAAGATGCGGATTTGCTTTTATTTTAAGAAAATGTCAGATCTATATCTAATGAAGATGCAGATCTGTTTTTACTTTAAGAGAAGGCTAGATCTACATCTAATAAAGATGCAGATCTGTTTTTATTTTAAAAAAAGGCCAGATCTACATCTAATGAAAGATGCAGATCCGATTTTGATTGAGAAAAATTCAAATCTACATTTAAGAAAGACGTAGATCTGTTTTTTTATTTTAAGAAAAAGAATTGTTCACGTGTAGATTATTGACATTCAAGAAAAAGATTATAACAATCACATAAAAAAAACAATCATGCTTTAAACAAAACAATGATGAACCATTCATGTTATAGATAAAACATTCATCAACATAAAAAAGAAGCATAAAAAAGATAGGGCGATGGAAACAACCTCTTCCATGAGCACTCTTTGTTCTTGAGAGGATGTTTTAAGGTTCAAAGAAACTTATTTAGTTATCTTTGAAACCTAAAAACCTTAATTTATGCAGCAAACCTTAAAGAGGATTAGCAAATATTAGCAATTCTTAAGCCTCAAAACGTATGCTTGTCATAGCGTAGAAAAAAGGTGTTTCTCTCTAGAGGGTGAAAAGTGTGCTGAATTATAAGATGCCTCCTTTATTTATAGAGATTGGAATGCTGAAAAAATAAATAAATAAATAAAAATAAAAAGAGATTTGGATAAGAGTAAGCTGATTTTTCAGATCAAAACTAGTTTCGTATTTTGATCATATCTCTTTGCTCCAAATTTGGATTACGCTGAAATTTGGATAGCTGAAGGAAATTCGATTCTCTATAGCTTTTCCAGAAATAGCGTAGTCTGAATTTTGAGTTCTACTATGCCAAAAGTGCCTCAGAATGTGAATATGAAATTTGTTACTTGATTAGCACGTTTTTGAGGTGCTTTCCAACTCTAAGATTGTATTTGGACGAATTTCAAAGTTATTTTCATGATAAACTTCATTCCAAAGTGATAATTATGACTTTTAAAATAATTATTTTGAATATAATTATCCCAAAAGCCTAATTATCCACAGTCTTTAAATATTATCAGCTTATTTGTTTTAATCCCATGCAACAAATCTCACTTTAAGAAAAATACTCCACCAATCACATAAATTCATTTAATTAATTATAACCATCAACCAATTAAAATTAATTTCAATTAATCACACGTGATCGGCTTCACCCCATACAATGCATGTTGACCGTGCAAACTTGATCATGTGATATCTTTCGATCCGACGGTTTGATTTGGAAACCGAGCATACTATCGCGACCGTTAGAACCTTAAGATCATTTTCATGATATGCAACAAATAAATTAATGCATGTAATGCAACAACAAATTGATGTATGTAATGCAATCATGATTTTTGGGTACATGGATGGTCACTCTAGTCATTCTCCTTAATTAAATCATGGGTACAAAATTAAGTGTCTACATAGCACCAGTCATGTCCACACCAGTAGATGTGGAGAATACAAGGTGGGTGATCTTTGAGACGGGTTGGCCCCATTCTTTGATAGCTTTCAATGCTGCTTCTTTGCCAAGCTATGGTACCCCAGGAACCATGATGTCTTGGCTTGCATCAAGAGATGGGGCATTATAAGTACAAATCTTCGAATTTGCCTTTAGAATCTCCTGAGTAAGGTAGAAATGACTTTTTCTTATTGCTGAATTCTCACCTGTAAGTGAAAATGTAACATAAAAAGGCAAATTACTTTACTAATAAATTGGGAATGTCATGCAACACCATCTTAAGTCGTTTATTATTTTTATACTGATGTTAAAAATCCTACAAATTTATTATAAATTGGCGTGTCGCTAATAACCGTCAAGTAATTTTTACTTTTTAATACTCATACAATAAAATTTATATTTATAGTATTTTTAGCAATATGTTTATTTTAATGGTAGTACATAGTAAACTCTCATGCGTGCTTTACAAAATAGTTTGTACTCTTTCACATAACTTTTTCACATTTTTAAATATAATTTTCTCAGTTACATACGTTAATGTACACATTTTTTAACACAAAAATGTGATGTTCATATTTAAAATGTGAAAAATGAATAGATACGTAAGATTTGAAATAAGTTGTATAAGAAAATCATTACCCTTTACAAAATGTGTTTAGATATTACCCAAAAAAAAAAAAAAAAAGGTCTATGAATGCTTACATATGCGCTTGAGCTTTTCTTTTAGACCTATCTTCTGCTTGCTCTTTGTCACATAGATGTAGAAATGTGGATAGTCTTTTTGGTAGACAATATTTTCCAAATTCACTGTGGCAATGGCCAATATTGTGGTTGGTCCCTTTGCCCTCTGTGCTTCTCTGAGATTTTTAACTAACGCCATTAGATATGTTTGCTAAAAGATGAAATCGTGGGCTAGTTGCAAAGGGATGTTGTGTGTGTATATATATATATAAGGATAGATTGTAATAATAATATAAGGTTGGAGAGTATTCATTTGTAAAATGAATAAAGTGAAAAATTCGAGTACTAGGATTATTTTTGGTGAAAATTCAAGTTCAATTTCCATATATATATATATATATATATATGAAAAGGTGTCTATTGAAAGGACATAACATTTCTTATTGGATATATATCAAAAGTGCCTTTTGACCAAAGGGTACCTATCAAATTAAAAGGTACCTATTGAAGGGTTATAATCATTTAGGTATAAATAATGGCTTATATTCATTTGATAACTACTTTTTCTCTTCCAAAAAGTTAGTTTCTAAGAAACACAAAAAATCTTATATGTATTCTCCAAAATTGCTATTTGTAAAACCCAATAAAGTTGGTTGTATCCTGGGGACAAGTTTATAGAAACCATTTAGCAACTTGTGTATGGGGAAAAATATTGTCTAAAGATAACATTCAATTGTGCCTCCAAGTCAATCACTAATTTCTATTTACTTGATGTGTTCATTTTGTTCTTTTATTATTACTCCTTGACTTGGTGAAATCCCCAAACAATCTTAGACAATATTTGCTACAAGATAAGGAGTGAATGATGGTATAACTTTGAAAATGTCGAATCATGATTTGATGAAATTGCATCGCTTTGATAGAACCAATTTTACTCGGTGGAAAGAGCAATTGGTTTGGATTTGAAGAGGTCTTCAAATGATGAATCGATCATAATGAAGATTTAATAGAACAAGGCTTAAACAAACAAATTTTCATTGTTGGCAAGACAAGGTGATGATTCTTTCATATTGTGGATGCATTACAAACCATGTTCATAGTTTGAACATTGAAGGTACGGATTCCTTGTTCATAGGCAATTTGAATTTCAAATTGATTGATAAGTTTCTTTGTTAGAATATTTGCATGTGTTGCGAATTTATGTGAATTGAGAAATAAGAATGAACTTTTGATATGTTTAAGTATTGTAAACTGAAGTAGAAAATCTAAAGAATGAGAATTTAAACTCTTAAAGTGATAGAGTATGTGAATATTTTCCTAAATAATTTTCTAAATTATGTGAAAACATTAAATAACATGTCAGAAGATTTTACTTTAGATCAATTCAAAAGTGATTGTGAACAATGTTCAAAGTAGAAGTTCTAGTAAGACGAATAAGCACATGAATGTGAATAAGAGTGTGGGTGGTTTTAAAAGGACAACTCCAAGAATCCTAACAATGACAAGTAGAATTTTTCATGTTTCCTTTGACAAAAGAAAGACCATTATATTTAAAAATGTAAGTTCTTAAAAGAATAAGAAGGATGACGATGAAAATGCCAATGAAGCAATTGTCATTGAGGACATTATTGTTATAGTGAATGATATATGTAATAATATGATCACTATAACTCATATCGCTATAAGTACAAATCCTTCCAACTGGTGGTTTGATTCGGGTGCAATGTTCCATGTGTGCAACAACAAGGCATATTTTAGGACTTATGAGGAGTCTTCCATAGAACTAGAGGTGCTTGTGGGCATCCACAGTAAGACAAAAGTTCATGAAAAGTGCATTGTTGAAGTGAAATTGAGTTTTGGCAAGAAGTTCTCTTGATTAATGTTTTTCACGTACTTGATATCAAGAAAAGCCAATTTGTTATTTAAGAATGGTCTTGTCCAAGAATGGGATATTAGTAGGCAATGGATATGCTACTAATGACATGTTCAAATTGAGTGTTATTAATTAAGATGTTTTTTGTTGTGCTTATATTGTTGATTCTTTTATTTGTTGCATGCTAGACTTGGACATTTAAATTTTAAATTCTTGAAGTTTATATCAAAGCATGATATAAGTTTATATAAGCATGATTTGAGTTGAATGATGTATTAACTAGAGATGGTGAATATTTCTAAATAGATATTCTTCTTTGTGAGGAACATGTCATAATACACCAAAGTGCAGTCCTTTATACACCATAATAAAATGTTTTGTTCAAAAAGAAAAGAGAAAAGAACTCTAGTTGGTATGGTGAATGCCATAATCTTGAGTGCAATCAACTAAATTCCTATTTGATCAATGGGAAGAAGCTTTGCTTAGTATATGCTATGTGCATAATAGCGTTTCATCTCAAAAGTATTTCATATGTGTTATGAAATGAGAAAGTAACCAAATACTTATCATTTTAAAATGTGGGGGTGTATAACCTTTTGTAAAATGATAGACCAAAGAGGACTAATTAGTCAAAGAGCTATATAGACTGTATATGTAGGTTTTATGTAAATTCATGGGTATATAATTTATTAGACTTCATGTCTAATATAAGAGTGAAATCAAAGGAGATTGAATTTATTGAGTTTAAATTCAAAGATGATTTCAAGGATACCCTGATATCTACTTAGAGCATTAGCATTGGGGGGTGTAAAAACCCCCCAGCTATTGTTTTAGCCATTGAAAACCCAAAAACGTGCTCCAACCCAGTATGCAAAACCTAAAAACTTTACAACCCGTGAACAGTAAGTACCTATATTTACAACCCACTGTTCATGAGTTTCTAAACCTAAATAATATTAATTTATTCATTTCTTTTCTCTCTCTCTCTCTCTCTCTCTCTCTCTCTCTCTCTCTCTCTTTTCTTTGACCCTCTGGAACTCTCTTCTCTCTCAACTCTCTAAAACTCTCCTTTCTTAACTCTTTGCTTGCTCGGTGCTTGTGGGTTTTGTGCAGATTTTCCTTTGATTTTTTTTTTTTTTTTTTTGTGGGTTTTGTGCATATGGTGTTGCCGTGGTGATGGGGTGTGGTGAGGAAACTCTTTGCTTGCTCGGTGCTTGTGGGTTTTGTGCAGATTTTCCTTTGATTTTTTTTTTTTTTTTTTTGTGGGTTTTGTGCATATGGTGTTGCCGTGGTGATGGGGTGTGGTGAGGTGGAGGGCGTGGGTTTGTGGGGATTGGCATGGTGGAGGTCTGGGTTTGTGGATTAGCATGGTGGAGGTCTGAGTTTGTGGATCAGCGTGGTGGAAGGTGTGGGTTTGTGGTGATCAGCATCTATGGTGGACATTGGCGTCTGTGGTGGAGCGTGGAGTCAGTGGGTTGTGGTTGAGGTTTGTGTTCATGGTGTGGTTCATGGTTGTGGGTTGAATCATTTTGGTGGTGATAGGTTGAATCATCTCAGTATAGTTTTGGTTTGGTAGGTTTTGGTTGATTTTATGGGTTTGGTGGTTTGTTGTGGTGTTTGGCGGTGTTGTGGTGGTGGTTCAGTGGGTTTGGTATGGGCTTTTTGGTCGGTTCTCGATGGTTTGCTCTATGAATGGTGGTGGGTCTTGGTGTTTTGCTGGGTCTGTAGTGGTTGTTCAAATGTATGAGTTGTGGGTGATGTTGTCGGGTAGTAGTGGGGAAGAAGAAGAGTTGTTGGGCAAAATAGAGAGATGGGAGAGAAGTGAGAGAAATAGATTATATATATATATATATTATCTGATGGTGTAGTTTATATTATTTTAATGGGGTGTATATAAAAATAGAAACTAGGATGTAGGGTGAGTTGTATAATTGGTTGGTAAAATAGATAAAGTAGGTTTTGAGAATGCAAAATAGAACTTTTTTGCATCCCCGGATGCTAATGCTCTTAAACATGAATAAATGACTCTAATGTTAAATATCACATTAAGCGGTGTTAAAGATTTAAATGTGGTTCACCATGTGAACATGTGGAGTCAAAGTGTAAGAAATAAAAGGATTTTGATCCAAATTTTATTTCATGAGAAGCTCTTGTTTACATTGTTGAAGGTAATTAAAGTGTAGTCCTAAACAAGTGCCTATAGTATTCTTTGAGGGAAGTGATCCTAAACTTTGAGAAAGCTTTGTGCCTCTAAAAGATGCTGCTTTCTAATATAAAAGCTATTAATGTTGAGATAGACTCAATAATATTTAATAATAATTGGGTCTTAATGGATCTACCTCTAGTTTCAAAACTAATTGGTTGAGAGTGGGGTATTAGAACAAGATATAAAATTTTTTGGCCTAAAGTTAGTTGTAAAAGGTTTGAAATAAAAGGGAAAAGATAGATTTTGATATCTATGCACTAATAAATATTTGTTTTATTAGTTTGATATTTTTTTTAAATCATTCATATAATTTTAATGAAATTCACTATTTTTGATTATTACATTTTGATGTATGTAATTACAATGTGTGTGTGTGTGTGTGTGTGTGTATGAATTTTGGAATGGTTGAAAACCCAAATGTGGGGGTTTAGAAACTCAAATTGTGGAATTACGATATTTAAGAAGTGTGGGGATATAACCCTCAAAAGAGTCATGAACTCATAAGGATGCTAATGTGCATCAAAGATGTGCTTGTTGATGTATTAAGAATTAACATCTAGGGATGTCAAATTCATTGTGATTAAATTCTGCCATGTGTGGTAGATGTCTCAAGTTTAATCAAGCACATGTGGTGATCCTATTTTGAAAGTATCTCTTTGTGAAATAAAGAGAGTACAAGTGAGTTCATTAATTGAACATTCAAGGATTAATAATGAAATATTGGATTATGTCTCCACATATAATTTGAGCATGCATTATATAGATGTGAAATGACTTTCTGAAATAGTGATCTTAGAAAGGGAGTTTGCTTGAAAGACCTGCAGGTTTGTACTTCCTTAAATAATTAAATGAAAGACTTTTATGAATGAGAATCAAGAAAAGAAATATAGTAAAAATGTACACTATAGTAATCTCATTTTGAGATTAGTGTTGTCTCATTCTATTGAGAATTGTGTTATCTCATTGTGTTGAGAACTTGCTACTTAGATTTTAATATCGTTAAAGAAGCAAAGACACTTTGATTCCAATAATAAATAAAGAGAATACTGGAAGGGCAGATGCATAGCTCGAGTTTACTAGTGAATTAAGTACATGTTGCATATCATGTATGAAGCAAAACTAGACATCGCCTTCATAGTATGTAGACTTTCAAAATTTCTAAAATTTAAGGTTGATCACTAGCAAGTAATTAATTGTGATGAATATTCTATTATATAGAATATTCAAAGTTAATTCTATTATTGATGTGAGTGATAATATTTATGTCTAGTTAGATAATCACTACATGGGAAGGGGGGGGGGGTGTGCTATGTGTAAGCATTAAAGAAATAAGGTGTATTTCTTACTCTACTATGAATTAAATTGAAAGCATTGATTATAATGGTAACGGGCAATGAAGGAAAATGGCTAAGGTTTTGATAAAGTGTCGTGGTCATGACCATAGCAGGCCATTCCATGTACTATAGTTGTGAAACCACAATGTGTATGGTATACATGAGTTGTATACAAAGTGAACTTACACTTAAAAGTCTGAGACAAGAATACGTAAGGCAAGTCAAGTGTGGTTGAACTAGTCCATTGCCTACGTAAATTCAAAATAGGTTCTTTACCAAAGTGTGTTTCGAGACTTGATAAGGATAACATCCATTGGAATGAGATTAAAACCCTTCTTTTAAGAGAATCACCAATAGTGGGAACCCAACTTCAAATTAATTTAATCCAAGAGGTTTAAAGGGTAACAACAAGCTATTAATACATGGTTAGTAAAAGTACTAAATTTGTATTTCATTCAGGATGGATTAGTGCAGACTGTTATGATGAAAATAGAGAATGAGTTTTGAACTCTTAATGAAGTTCATAAATCATAAATGTCTGTGTAACAGGGATATAAAAAGGAACTTCCTCTTTGTGAACATATGAGTGGTGCCACTTCTAGCAAGAGTAAAATGGTTTTTTCTTGTACATGTTCACTAAACTGGGAAGAGCACAAGGCCATAATAATGCAAATAACATGGATTTCTAAATGTGCTGTGGATATTCTTATGTGTGTGTTGTTTCCGATTTTAACACATAAGAGTTTTTGTTTAAGCACCAAGCCACCATTAACTCTGTTGATTTCTTAAACAATTACATTAAAAGGGAGGTTTAAGTTGAAAGATATCTTCCATTATGCATGATAGAATACCAATCAAGTAAGACATATATTATTACAACCTAGTGGGGGATTGTTGTTTATATATATAGGTATATACAGTGGCGGAGTCAGGAATTTATCTTTTGAGGGGGGCACACACACACATACACACATATATATATATATATATATATATATATATATTTGTATGTGTATGTGTGTGAAATGTAAAATAGTAATGTACAATACTTCATAACTAAATATGTGCTATAAATAAAAATATATTTAATTAAAATTAAACAATCATGAGACAAGATTGAAAAAACAATTTAATATTTTTAATCAACTATGAAATACGATAATATAAAAGTTAAACATCTTTGTTGAAAACACGTGTATATACTGTTTATAATATATTGATTATTATAATAATAAAGAATATAAAAAAGAAAGCAATAAAAAGTAAAATAAAAAAAAATTAAAACAAAGGCAATTACAAATTCCTTGAAAGAGTTAAAAACAATGGGCATGGGTCAGCCAGTCTAACTCTCAGCTAGGGGTATAGTCATAGATAGAGCACTGCACATTGCACATACTCAGTCAAGGATGAGGGGCCCGCCATGGCACAAAGCTTCACAAATTGAGTCACAATTGAGGGGCCCACGGCGCTGAGTCACTGACAATGACAGTGACAAATTGAGTCACTCTTCCTTGTCTTGTTTGAACAAACAGTTTAATACACTACTAAGTAACTTTTACTTTTAATCAAAGGGAGGAAAAGGAAAGAATTGAAATCTGAAAAGATAAAAAATAAATAAATAAAAGAAGAAGGAGAAGAAGAAGATATATTTTCTTATAAATAAATAGACACTGATTTGCTTAAACTAGTGATATTGATATTTTAACTACTATTTTACTTCGTAAATTCTCAATTAATTTACTATTAAGCAATATGATATTTTGAAATCAACAATCTTACAAAGACACTTAATTTGACACCAATTTCACCTTGTTGAGTTGTTTTTTATTTATTTATTTATTTTTTTTTTTTTACAAGATAAAAATTTTACTCTAGCCTAATCTAAATGTATATGTGTGTGAAACTCCTTCCTAAAAATTTGAAATCCAACCCTTGCCCCCATACACTTCATAAATACTTATACTTGTAGAGTGACCATCACACGAAAAGTGCGCAGTGATACCTTGTTAAGTTGTTAACTTATGATACGAGCAACATCACTTTCACATGGATCCAATACTTAACTTATTATATACCAATCACAACATATTGTTTGGGTGTGAAAGTGGTTGTGAAACTAGATGTATTCCTAAACTTTTTGATTGGCTTTTATTACTCTTAGGGTTCGTTTGGATAGCACTTATTGTTGCTGAAAGTTGATAAAAACTGATTGTTGCTGAAAACACTGTAGCAAAATAATTTTTAAATGTGTGAATAGTGTTGTGGGACCCACTTTTAATATTAAATATTGCACGAACAGTGCGTGAACAGTGCACGCACAGTAAATTTTGTCCCCCAAAGTCAACAAAGTTGGCCAAAAAAAAAAAAAAAAAGAGGAAGAAAACGCAACAAGTGAAACGCAACGCAACTTGCCGTGCTATCCAAACCGGGTCTTAATTTCTCAAATCATCCAAACCAACACATTGAGCATCTCTATTTGATCCATTTCATGATTTTTGTTAAATATAATTTCCTTTAAAATTTTAAATGACATCACTCTCTATTTATAAAGTAAAATCTTAAATATAATTAATTATAGGAAATTTTAGTTAATTCAATCAATATAGTCTCTTGTCGTTGGAATAAGAGTTCCATCGATTGAAATTCTATAAATAAATAAATAAAATTATGATTAAGTATTAACTTCTGGGTTGAAGCAGTATCACAGTATTAGTATTTAGCACAAGCAGTGCAAGACTGCTAGTGATTTATATAAAGAGATGGTAAGGGCGAGGTGGGTGGGCTTGTATTAGGGGTTGAGAATCTGCCTGCGTAATTTTTTATTTTTCCAGGCCATTGACAACTCTTTAAACTAATAGTTTATTAACATTATTAGTTTTTTTAATTAGAATCCACATTTTCACCTTGCCTTCTCAAATGTCAACAAGTTAATAATTATTTAAAAAATAAAATAGAAAACCCTCATGATTGATCAAGCCTTGAAGATAATTTTACTACTTAATCCCAAAGAAAAGTTACATTTATCATCATCTTCATCGAATCTTTGCAAATAGAAATTTTTTTTTCTTTGGTTAACAAATCAATTAATTGACCAGATCATAAAAAGAGAATTTATCAAAGCTATAACATCTAGCAAGTAAGAACTAACAAACTACACGTACACTTTCTCTTATTATTATTTTCAAATGAGACAATATTATTAAACAAATAGAGATACAAACAGTCCATCTCAGAGTAAGAAAGATCCCAATCTGGATGAGAAGAGATGGGAGTGGGCCCTAAGTGGAAAACCCAGAGGCCCAAACAGCTACAATGTGGACTAATATATTGACTTGTCTAGGGACAAAACAGGCCTCCCAAAACGATAGGGAACTGAACTTTCAATGAACAATCTTTTTCTTACATTACATTATTTGCGTCAAAATAAGACCTATTCTAAAAAAATTAAAAATTATTTAAATTAAATAATAAATTGAGACCTATAAATAAAAACGGAGTTGAAAACTGAGGACTAAAATCAAAATTGTTAAACCTGAGGAATTAAATTCAAAACTACCCCCAACAAAAAGAATGTATTGTGCACTTAAAAAAAAAAAAAAATACAGGGGCTGGAAATAGATTGTGAATTTCTCTGAAAAATGTGAAACACTTTCTATTATACAAACCACCAATTTCATACTGAGAAATAATCCGGGGTATATTAAACCAAAAAAAAAACTAGTTTAACAGGCTCATAGATATCACTTTCCCCATCTTGTTTAATATAGGTTAGCACTTAGCTCATCATAATTTACAAAAGAAACGTGTCAGTTTTAGGAATGAGCTTGTCCTGAGTTCTGACTCCCTAGTTTTCATCTTTCCTGGTAGATGAAAAAGGTAAAGTATGCCTTCATCCCAAAAATATACCTCTCTCATGAATAAGTAGAAGCTTAATTCACATGCAACCCTGTAGTGCCTAGCCAATTAAATAACCTGGTTGGCTCCAAGAAACATTTTGTTTTCCTATCATATGAACTCAGGAGCTTTTTGTCTTATCACTAACCGCATAACGATTTTCACTAGTACTCAAGCCTGCTGAATGAAGCTGTTTTCGCCTTTTTATAAGATGTGATGCAGTATGCCTATCGTCTTGAGCCTCCTCAGAATCGGGCTGCATATGCAGTTAAACTTTAATAATTAAAACATACAATGAGGTACATCTTACTCTAGGTAAAGTGAAGAAAAACGTGACAATAGTGCAGCCAGGCATTCAATATATCACACCAATAGGTGTCGAAAAATTAGAACTTCCAGTTCCATCTTGTTTCTGCCTGTTTAAATGTTTCCTCCTTTTAAGTTCCTTGTTACTGACCATGAGTTCCTTCTAGGTTTTTGCTCCCTAGAAACACGCAAATTTATCTAAAAATTAATGTTTCAAAACTATGTAATCATGTTGATTTCAAGCTAGCCACTCCTGGTTGTAGCTATCTTCCAGTAGGGGTTACAAGCATCAAATTCCCCGTGCCAGGACCCATATTTCAGCTCAATAGCTTTGGCAAAACATGATCCCAAAAACAAAAGGAAGAAATTTCAGAAATTACCTTGATGGCTAATGCTTTATCAAAGCTTTCAATAGCACTATCAGGCTCCCCAAAGTTCAACTGTGCTCTGCCAAGAGTGATCCATGCCTGAAAAGATACGATTTTAGTAAGAAACAAACATTGACTTCCTACTCTAATCAAGAATGGACAAGGTTCTTAATATTCTGTGAACTGTTATAAAATGTAGTTCATAATGAAAAAGTGCTAAAGTACATCTGATACAGCATCAGCTAAGACTTTTCATTGTATGCATGGCAGCCTGGAAGTGCCAACCAGCTTTTATATAAAATTTTTATATACCATGTGTGTCAACTATAATATACATCAATAAAAAATGAAAGCTAGAGGGGGGGGGAAGAGAGAGAGAGAGAAAAAAAAAATAAGAAGAAAAGAAAAGGTACAAAAGAGTAACGACTCTTGACTTGCTTTAACAAAAGTACAAGTCAAACTATAGGAAACCAAAAATCCAGTGTAACGCCTTGAGGTTGGATATCTTATTGCAGTTTGTGAACTCTAACTTCACTAAGGAAACGTGCCCATTCATGTAAATGGCAAAACGATTTAAAATTCACACAACTTCTACTCCATTATCCACAAATGGCATAACTATATATAATTTCATATCAAAACATGAGAACTACTCCATTATCCACAATATGTACTTGAATACTACTCACTGAAGCTTTAAAGTAAACGGTAATAAGGGATGAGATATTTGCATAAATTCATTTACCTCAACAAACCTTAAATCCAATTAATCAGAGTTGGTAGCATGAATCATTTTTTGATGTTCATCTTTCTCTGGAGCATTTTCAGTAGAAGCTTGAAAACAATTTGAAAGGAAATTTTAAGTTTACAAATAATAACCTTAAAGTGCTACAAATTCTAGTTCCAAACTAGATTTAGTTCTGAAAATTTTCCTTTGAAGTCTACATACTTGCCTAATGAAAAGTTTGTTAAGTAAGATTCTTCTACTTGGGAACAGTAGAATCAACTTTTTTTTTTTTTTTTCTAATAAGGAGTCCTATTGCTAACATGAAGGAGATAATGTGCCTATAATGTGCCTCATAAGGAATATCTGATTGCATGCATTAAAAATGATTTCAAAAATTAAGAGCAGCAGATTTTTTTACTTCCTTCATGGAAATTTGAAGCAAACCTTTTAGCTTTTATCAATCTAATATCAATTATGAACCCTAGATTCATGTCTATAAGCTTAGTTGGAACTATATGTAACCCCAGTGTCAACTGCTAAAGTATTTAACTATTAGCACCAGTTAGATATTTAATAAACAAATCAAAAAAAGAGTTTTCTTCTTCATTATTTTCAAAATGGTGAATGAAGCATCATAGCTTAAGATTTGCAAACAAGTTAATACATGGGGAGCAATAAAACTGGAAGCATAAATATATGACATACCTCAGCCCATGATGGCTCCAATTCAGCAGCTCCTGCAAGATAGAAATTTTACATAAGTATGTGGAGGCTCTCTCAATTTAATAATAAACAGTTCTAGAACCCCAAAGGCAAAAGAGTGATTGAAAAAGACTTGCTTAAGCAAGGAAAGTGTGGAGTGGAGACAAAATTGTAACGAACTGCATCATATGAATTGCAGAAAATAAGACATTTCAAAATTTCTAAAGGAATTATAAATCAAAACCCAGTTCAATGATAGACATAAGAAAAATGTAGTGCTGTCATTCATAATCAAACTCTCTTGCAATTATGAATGCCTCACAGCCTCAGCATATCTATCTAGAAAATGAAAATAAAATGGCACAAGAACTGGGTCTCACGAGTGGCTGCCTTCAAAGCATTCCATGAATCTCCAATTTCAAGTAAAACTTGGGCCTTTTGTTCGTGTAGTACTGCATTTTCTGGTATCAAAGTAAGAGCTGCCTCCCATTTTCCCAGTGCTTCCCTGTATTTTCCATCCTATAATAAAATAAAAAATAAAAAAAAGACACGTGACGAGATTTAAGCCATCAAATCATGTAGTAGGACATAAATAAACAGCAACAGTTGAACGAAACTACTACCTTTAAGTGCTTATGTGAACTACAGCGAAGAAAAGTAATTCAGTGGAAAAACATATTTTAACCGGGATTATCTTTCTAACACTAAAGAAAAAATCCATTATCCAGTGACACAGGAGAAATCATAATTAAGGCTTTGTATTATAGTTAAATAGGAGAAAATTGATCAACAGCTGTGAAGAGTACATTTCAGAAAATGCAAGCGGAATTTATTAAGAAAATACAGGGCAAACTTTCAATGAACCATTTCAACAGTTTAAGTATCTGCAACTGAAGGCATGCATGGTTAGCAGCACTATGCCTACATAATTGCAGAACAACTGCGACTCAGCCTTGACAAATCCAAATAGAACAAAGGATTAAAATTTTGTTTGCACCTAAGGGTTAATGACTCAGCCATAGATACAAGTATATAAATTACAAATATCAAATCCAATCTCAAAGAACTTAACTTCAACTTAAGTCAAGCTTCCCCAATTCTGTAAGATCAAACTAAGTTTTCAGTAGCGAATTCTTTATAAAATAGAGTCCTCGTTAAAAACCATGCTTATCCAACCAATCTAAAGATGCCCACATGAAATCCTATTTTGCCAAACAACCCTATCTAGAATGTTGTTTGATGTTAAACTATAAGCAACCTAGATATCATATGATACATTGTTGCTGGAAAGAACTCTTTGTTCTTTCAATGAAATAATTTTTATAAAATATTCATCGTGTTGGAAAGAACTAAAGGGGGGAGTTTTTGTAAATAGCATCCAAAAGGCAATAATTTTTTTTTTTCATAATTTAATAGTTGGGGGAGGGGATTTGAACACTGGATGTCTCTATTGGAAACACTAGGAAGTGGAAATTGAGATACAAGGCTCTTGGCATACAAAAGGCAATAAATTCAAAGGCTGAATCCATGGAAACTAAACTATTGTAGGAGGCTAAGGAGGGACCTCGTGATAAAGTGGATGAACCATCTTATTTCAATTTCAATTTCAATGAAAATTTTAGTTTTCCCCACTTTTTTCAGATAAATAATAATAAACAAGAATTGAAGAAATAAAGTACATAGGCTGCGTACTAAAGTATCCCCCTCACATTACAACCACCAGTGTAGAAAATAAATAAAAAATTCAACAAAGACAATGGAAGACTACTGTCTTATAGACAATTTCAAAATCAAATGCTTAAAACTACCAATAGAAAGCCCAAACCTTTAAGATAATCAATACTTCCACTTCTTTTTATTTAATTTTATGGAGTTTTAAGTGGAGATGGGATCACTTTGCAACCAAGGAACTTGGTATCAGCTACTTAATCAATGGTCAACTCTCATGACTTGTGTTTAGGGTTAAAAATTGAAAAGTAGATTCCTTGATTAGTTAAAAACAGGTAATGCCTACTGATTCAAAGAATGGTTGAGGCCTAGAGATGAAAAACTCTTAAAGATTTAACTTATTAAGGATATCCCTTGGTGGGTAATTTGAGAATCATGAGTTGGAAGTTGGCTCTAGAAGAAGTCCTTATCAATTTTCACCAGTTTGATATTGGATGCAAAGAAACCAGTCAAAACTTCCAACAAATCTGCCTAAATTAGTTTTATATCATACATTACATAACAGAAAGGTATTTTAAGATATTATTTTGTTCATATTTCAATACACATAATTTCGAAGATTAGTTGATCTATATCTAGAAATCACTGAGATAATCAGTGTTTATCAATGGAAAGCCATTTATGAAGAAGCAGACAATCCCTCTCTGCCTGACCTGTATTGTTTCCTTCCAAGGGGAGTCAACTACATAAGGTAAGTTTCATATCCAGAACAGAGTATGTTGCGGGAGAAACATGAGCATTTGGGAAGTTTCATAGGAGTAAGGATGAATAATTTTACGGTAGAAGATTGACAAAAAAAAAAAAAAAAAAAAAAAAAAGCTCAGAAACCCTAACTACCCTCACAACTTTTTTCTCAAAATCTTTTGAAGTTCTACTGAAACTTCAAGCTACTGCCTACTGCTAATTCTATATACTCTCCTTATGGAAACCTAATATACATATGTTGCATTAAGACTTCATTGGCAAATTATCAAAATTACTAATACACATTACTTATATATAAAATAATATTTTGACTACCACAAACACATATTGTTCTCTTAATATGAGCAAATCACAAAAGAGTCTGAACAATGAAATGTCATTACACAACAGCAGCAACATGACAGTTATAGAACCAAGAATTATGCAGATTCTTACCGTTAAATTACCAATTGTTCCAAAAGCTTAAGTTTGGGATATAGTAAATTTAATCCTTTAACCATATACTTCTAATACTTACCCTCATACTTCTAACACTTACACTCATGGACACAAAAACCATCAAACTTCATGACCAGCCATAAGCTGAAAAGGCAAACTCAATTTCTCTCCTAGTTGGAGTAAACCCATTTTTCTTTTAATTAATCTTTTGGTCCAATTGGTCCAATTTCTCTCCATTTTGGTCCAATTGGGTTACTTGGTAGCTATCCCCTTACTCAATTAACAAAAAATCACATATCAAATACTAAAAAGTAAAGGAAATTTTGTGGGGTTAGAGAGTAGATAGTAGATACCTCGGCTAGCTTATCTCCTTGTGCTTGAAAGGACAGGGCAAGTTGCTTGGTGTTAGATGAGTCAGAGGAATCGAGAGAAGCCAATTCCTCATTCAACTGTGTATTGATATTGGTGATAGTAGTAGTGGGTTGGTCTTGGTCTTCTTGTTCAAAATCAAAAGGGAGGTTTCGTAAATATTGATGTGGTGGGCACAGGGCGCTTCTTGCTGCTTTTATTGTTGTTCTTCTTCCATGTCAGTTTCATCTTCGTCGTCTCTGTAATCCTTTCGTGGGCTTTAATTTCTTCTCGGAGTTCTTTAGGAGACACAGAACAGGAAGAGGAAGAGGAAAGCTTTGGTTTGTGTGTCTATTTCTTGTCGGATTTCTGATTCCTGATTTCTAAATCATGTTTTAGTTAAAATCTATTCGCTTCTAAAAAAAAAAAGTTAAAATCTATGCACTCTTCTTTTATTTATGTATTTATTTATATATATAAAAGATGAAATCCCTTCTTATTGAATCCTTTGATTCATTTTTTAAATTTATTATTTTTATTTAGATACAAGACATGTAACATTAAAATATATATATATATATACATATATATATATGTGTGTGTGTTTTGCATATCTGACTTTAAATAGGAGTGAATTGAAAAGAATTGTTTAATATAATATATATATATATAACATAGATGACATTAAAAAAAAATTAAATTATACTTTTGACAATAAAAGTTTTGAATATTTCATTTTGATTTCTTAATTTTCAGATTTTTATTTTTTTATTTTGGTCCGCTTTTAAAATGGTTTTCCGCCTATTTCCTTTGTCAATCAGAGATTCAGAGCATTAAGAATTTAAGAGGGAGAGAGTAGAGAATGGCATTAACGACACGTTGTTGTTATTATTATTATTATTATTATTATTATTTATTTTTCCATTCATTGGGAAATAAGCAAGACAGGATATAAGAGTTTACAAAATTGTTGGGTTAGACCAACCGTAGTGGATAGGCATCCCAGTTGCTAAAGAGGCTATATCTAATACGACCTTGGGGACAAAAAAATAAACATGAAAAGTCAGCCTCTCTTGTGAAAGAGAAGGAAGATGTGTAGCCATGGCTAGGAAGGTGAACTATGACCATTGCAAATTTGGACTGATCTTCTGTAGTTTCTAAGAAACAAAATTGGGTTGAACCCAAGGTTTCTAGCTTTTATGGATGCTTCCTGAATTGCTCTATATGATGAGGGTTGTCAACAATATAAAGTAAGAGAGAATGACTGAATAGTTTGTATATTGATGTGTGTAAAACAATGTACAAAAGAGAGCCTTATATAGACTAGGTATGTGTGTAGTACAAGTAACATAAGTGCAGTACAAGTAATATACTGAGCTAAGCCTAATGGGCTAATCTAGCCTAATCTATACACTAACTAGTGGTATTTTTCGGCGTTTTTCCGCTGCCCTCGCCTTCACCGGTAGCCACCGTCAAAAGCGAGTCACCACCGTCACACCCAACCACTACCTTTCGGATCTAGTCTATTCATCAATCAAATCGTTGAACCATAGATACGACGTGATAGATCAGACTTCCTCGATCAAAACTCAGCTAGAAATTGTCCCAAAGGAGCTCTCACGCGCCCTCACGCACAGCCCCAAGTTTTTGGCTATCGAAGACGCACTACACGCGCTCCCATGCACCGCCACGAAGCTATACGCGCTCCCACGCGCCTGACATACTTCCTTCACATGCCACGCGCTACATGCGCCTAACTCCTTTGAGTGCCACATCAGCCCTAGCATGTCATCACCACTTCAGCATCACACGTCATCCAGTGACATTAATAGACAGCACCGTCGACTCTGACCGTTGACTAGCAGTGTTGACCGTTGACCGTTGACTTTTACCAAACTCAAAAATTTTCAACAGGATCTGTCTTGATTAGTTTTTCACGTAGATTTCGATTTTAGGATCTGTTTCTGCATTTGAGGTCTCTAAATCTCATTTTTTGGTCATTTTCTTCATTATGGCTCAATAAAATGAACGAGACATCATACGTCCTATCACCATTATGTTGAATGGTCCTACTAGTTATCATGCATTCTCTCAGAATATGACTGTCTTTCTCAAGGGTTATAAACTGTGGAGATATGTGACTGGTTCAATTCCTAAGCCAGTACCAAACCCTAAGTCCAAAGCCACAATTGCTGAAGAATTTTCCAAGACTACAGTTACAACAAATGATTATGAAGAACGCCTAGAGGAATGGGAGAGTATTTAGAGTAAGATCTTGTCTTGGTTTATCAATACCTCTATTCCCTCCATTCATAATCTTCTTCCTTGTCTTGAGACTGCTGAGGTTGCTTAGAAATTTTTGGCTGATCGCTATAATTGTACTAATGATTCAAGCTTGGAGTTCCACATTGAATCAAAACTTTATCAAATGCGCCAAGAGACAGGTCAGCCTATTTCTTATTTTTATTCTCAAACTTCTACTATGTGGGAACAACTCTCTGTTGCAGATCCTCCATTAGTGTGTTCTAAGGACATTAAGCTCTTTGTCAAATATCGGGATCGCCGTAAATTTATGCACTTCATGATGGGCTTGCGTGAGGATTTTGAGCCTACTAGGGCTTCTCTGCTTAGCCGGTCCCCTACTCCTTCTCTTGATGCTGCAGTCAAGGAGCTCATTACTAAGGAAAACCGTCGCCCTACTCATCACATGTCATCATTTGATCATGTATTTGCTACACCATCTTCGCAGCCTCCCATTGCTGCATTCACTGGTCCTCCACGAATAAACTCTGGGCGTCCCACCTCTGAAAGGTACTCGCTGCGAGTTTTGCCGTGCTAAAGGGCATGACATCTCAATTTGTCACAAACTACAGAAATTTATGCAAGAGCAGGATAAAGCTTCTCTTCCTCGGGCAGCTGCTGTATGTCCTTCCGATCCATCGGTTCCTAAAGGTCCATCTTTGGCTTCCTCACTTACTACGGCTGATATTGAGGCAGTTGTTTAACAGGTTTTATCCCGCACTTCCACTGCCCTTTCTGTCACCTCAGGTAAACAACCTTGGTTTTTTGATACTGCATGTTGTAACCATATGACTCCTGATGAATCCCAATTTTCTGATAAGGCACCCTTAGAACATCCAATCACCATTTACACTGCTGATGGAACTCCTATGCCTGTTAGTCATAAAGGAACAATCTCTTCTCCTTGTTTATCCCTTAGTGACACTTTTCATATCCCAAAGTTATCCCTCAATTTGCTTTCTGTTGGTCAACTTTGTGAATTAGGCGTAGATCTTCTCTTTACTAATCATGGTGTGGATGTGCAGGATCCCCGGACAGGTCAAGTGCTTGGGACAGGCCGTAAGGTTGGTCGCATGTTTGAGGTTCATGACTTGAAGATTCCTTCACAAGTTGTTTCTGCAGCTGCTACCACTACCACCTCCTCACCTGATCTATGGCATGCTCGTCTTGGTCATCCATCCTTATCTCGTCTTCAGTTGTTAGCTTCTCAAGGTCATTTAGGTTCAGTTCAGTTTCAAAA